>NW_027456778.1:141524-149024 GCF_040206685.1 Ascaphus truei | reverse complement strand
TATACCTGCAGTGTCACCCCCCCCATTTCCCTGCAGTGTCACCCCCCATCTCCCTGCTATATACCTGCAGTGTCACCCCTCCATCTCCCTGCTATATACCTGCAGTGTCACCCCCCCATCTCCCTGCTATATACCTGCAGTATCACCCCCCCCCATCTCCCTGCTATATACCTGCAGTGTCACCCCCCCCATCTCCCTGCTATATACCTGCAGTGTCACCCCCCCCATCTCCCTGCTATATACCTGCAGTGTCACCCCCCCCAACTCCCTGCTATATACCTGCAGAACATTGCTCCCCCATATCCCTGCTATATACCTTCAGTGTCTCCCCCCATCTCCCTGCTATATACCTGCAGTGTCACCCCCCCCATCTCCCTGCTATATACCTGCAGTGTCACCCCCCCCCCCCAACTCCCTGCTATATACCTGCAGAACATTGCTCCCCCATATCCCTGCTATATACCTTCAGTGTCTCCCCCCATCTCCCTGCTATATACCTGCAGTGTCACCCCCCATCTCCCTGCTATATACCTTCAGTTTTCACCCCTCCCCCCCCATCTCCCTGCTATATACCTACAGTGTCACCCCCCCATCTCCCTGCTATATACCTTCAGTTTTCATCCCTCCACCCCCCCTCTCCCTGCTATATACCTACAGTGTCACCCCCCCATCTCCCTGCTATATACCTTCAGTTTTCACCCCTCCCCCCCCATCTCCCTGCTATATACCTACAGTGTCACCCCCCCATCTCCCTGCTATATACCTTCAGTTTTCACCCCTCCCCCCCCATCTCCCTGCTATATACCTTCAGTGTCACCCCCCCATCTCCCTGCTATATACCTGCAGTGCGTCTCTCCCTGCTATATACCTGCAGTGTCACCCCCCCATCTCCCTGCTATATACCTGCAGTGCGTCTCTCCCTGCTATATACCTGCAGTGCGTCTCTCCCTGCTATATACCTGCAGTGCGTCTCTCCCTGCTATATACCTGCAGTGCGTCTCTCCCTGCTATATACCTGCGGTGCGTCTCTCCCTGCTATATACCTGCGGTGCGTCTCTCCCTGCTATATACCTGCAGTGCGTCTCTCCCTGCTATATACCTGCAGTGCGTCTCTCCCTGCTATATACCTGCAGTGCGTCTCTCCCTGCTATATACCTGCAGTGCGTCTCTCCCTGCTATATATCTGCAGTGCGTCTCTCCCTGCTATATACCTGCGGTGCGTCTCTCCCTGCTATATACCTGCAGTGCGTCTCTGCCTGCTATATACCTGCGGTGCGTCTCTCCCTGCTATATACCTGCAGTGCGTCTCTCCCTGCTATATACCTGCAGTGCGTCTCTCCCTGCTATATACCTGCAGTGCGTCTCTCCCTGCTATATACCTGCAGTGCGTCTCTCCCTGCTATATACCTGCAGTGCGTCTCTCCCTGCTATATACCTGCAGTGCGTCTCTCCCTGCTATATACCTGCAGTGCGTCTCTCCCTGCTATATACCTGCAGTGCGTCTCTCCCTGCTATATACCTGCAGTGCGTCTCTCCCTGCTATATACCTGCAGTGCGTCTCTCCCTGCTATATACCTGCAGTGCGTCTCTCCCTGCTATATACCTGCGGTGCGTCTCTCTGACCCCTCTCTGGTTCCAGGTTCACCTCGGTACTGGGGACCCCAGCACGCCCGGATTCCCGTCCTTCAATCACACCCAGTTCCCCCCCTTCAAATCATCGGGGCTCCCCCAAATACCTGCACAGCCAATCAGCACTGGCGCTGCTAACATTCTGCTCAGGTACCCCCCTAATATACCCCCACTGCCCCTTATATACCCCCACATCCCCCTAATATACCCCCACATCCCCCTAATATACCCCCACTGCCCCCTAATATACCCCCACTGCCCCTTATATACCCCCACATCCCCCTAATATACCCCCACATCCCCCTAATATACCCCCACTGCCCCTTATATACCCCCACATCCCCCTAATATACCCCCACATCCCCCTAATATACCCCCACTGCCCCCTAATATACCCCCACTGCCCCTTATATACCCCCACATCCCCCTAATATACCCCCACATCCCCCTAATATACCCCCACTGCCCCCTAATATACCCCCACTGCCCCCTAATATACCCCCACTGCCCCCTAATATACCCCCACATCCCCCTAATATACCCCCACTGCCCCCTAATATACCCCCACTGCCCCTTATATACCGCCACATCCCCCTAATATACCCCCACATCCCCCTAATATACCCCCACTGCCCCCTAATATACCCCCACTGCCCCCTAATATACCCCCACTGCCCCTTATATACCCCCACATCCCCCTAATATACCCCCACATCCCCCTAATATACCCCCACTGCCCCCTAATATACCCCCACTGCCCCCTAATATACCCCCACTGCCCCCTAATATACCCCCACATCCCCCTAATATACCCCCACATCCCCCTAATATACCCCCACTAACCCTACTATACCCCCACTGCCCCCTAATATACCCCCACTGCCCCCTAATATACCCCCACTGCCCCCTAATATACCCCCACTGCCCCCTAATATACCCCCACTGCCCCCTAATATACCCCCACTGCCCCCTAATATACCCCCACATCCCCCTAATATACCCCCACATCCCCCTAATATACCCCCACTAACCCTACTATACCCCCACTGCCCCTAATATACCCCCACTGCCCCCTAATATACCCCCACTGCCCCCTAATATACCCCCACTGCCCCCTAATATACCCCCACTGCCCCTTATATACCCCCACATCCCCCTAATATACCCCCACTGCCCCTTATATACCCCCACATCCCCCTAATATACCGCCACATCCCTCTAATATACCCCCACTGCCCCCTAATATACCCCCACTGCCCCCTAATATACCCCCGTTCCCCCTAATATACCCCCACTGCCCCCTAATATACCCCCACTGCCTCTAATATACCCCCACTGCCCCCTAATATACCCCCGTTCCCCCTAATATACCCCCACTGCCCCCTAATATACCCCCACTGCCCCCTAATATACCCCCACTGCCCCCTAATATACCCCCACATCCCCCTAATATACCCCCACTGCCCCATAATATACCCCCGTTCCCCCTAATATACCCCCGTTCCCCCTAATATACCCCCACTGCCCCCTAATATACCCCCCTCTGCCCCCTAATATACCCCCGTTCCCCCTAATATACCCCCACTGCCCCCTAATATACCCCCACTGCCCCCTAATATACCCCCACTGCCCCTAATATACCTCCGTTCCCCCTAATATACCCCCACTGCCCCCTAATATACCCCCACTGCCCCCTAATATACCCCCACTGCCCCCTAATATACCCCCACTGCCCCCTAATATACCCCCACTGTCCCCTAATATACCCCCACTGCCCCCTAATATACCCCCACTGCCCCCTAATATAACCCCACTGCCCCCTAATATACCCCCACTGCCCCCTAATATACCCCCACTGCCCCCTAATATACCCCCACTGCCCCCTAATATAACCCCACTGCCCCCTAATATACCCCCACTGCCCCCTAATATAACCCCACTGCCCCCTAATATAACCCCACTGCCCCCTAATATACCCCCCCACTGCCCCCTAATATACCCCCACTGCCCCCTAATATACCCCCACTGCCCCCTAATATACCCCCACTGCCCCTAATATACCCCCTCTGCCCCCTAATATACCCCCTCTGCCTCCTAATATACCCCTCTGCCCCCTAATATACCCCCACTGCCCCCTAATATACCCCCACTGCCCCCTAATATACCCCCACTGCCCCCTAATATACCCCCACTGCCCCCTAATATACCCCCACATCCCCCTAATATACCCCCACTGCCCCCTAATATACCCCCACTGCCCCCTAATATACCCCCACTGCCCCCTAATATACCCCCACTGCCCCCTAATATACCCCCACATCCCCCTAATATACCCCCACATCCCCCTAATATACCCCCACTGCCCCTTATATACCCCAACTGCCCCTTATATACTCCCACATCCCCCTAATATACCCCCACTGCCCCTTATATACCCCCACATCCCCCTAATATACCGCCACATCCCTCTAATATACCCCCACTGCCCCTTATATACCCCCACATCCCCCTAAGATACCCCCACTGCCCCCTAATATACCCCCTCTGCCCCCTAATATACCCCCTCTGCCCCCTAATATACCCCCTCTGCCCCCCTAATATACCCCCACTGCCCCCTAATATACCCCCACTGCCCCCTAATATACCCCCACTGCCCCCTAATATACCCCCACATCCCCCTAATATACCCCCACATCCCCCTAATATACCCCCTCTGCCACCTAATATACCCCCACTGCCCCCTAATATAACCCCACTGCCCCCTAATATAACCCCACTGCCCCCTAATATACCCCCACTGCCCCCTAATATACCCCCACTGCCCCCTAATATACCCCCTCTGCCCCCTAATATACCCCCTCTGCCCCTTATATACCACCACTGCCCCTTATATACCCCCACATCCCCCTAATATACCCCCACATCCCCCTAATATACCCCCACATCCCCCTAATATACCACCATTGCCCCTTATATACCACCACTGCCCCTTATATACCCCCACATCCCCCTAATATACCCCCACTGCCCCTTATATACCCCCACATCCCCCTAATATACCCCACTGCCCCTTATATACCCCCACTGCCCCCTAATATTCCCCCACTGCCCCCTAATATACCCCACATCCCCCTAATATACCCCCACTGCCCCCTAATATACCCCCACTGCCCCCCTAATATACCCCCACTGCCCCCTAGTATACCCCCACTGCCCCCTAATATACCCCCACTGCCCCCTAATATACCCCCACTGCCCCCTAATATACCCCCACATCCCCCTAATATACCCCCACATCCCCCTAATATACCCCCCCACTGCCCCCTAATATACCCCCACTGCCCCCTAATATACCCCCACATCCCCCTAATATACCCCCACATCCCCCTAATATACCCCCACATCCCCCTAATATACCCCCACTGCCCCCTAATATACCCCCACTGCCCCCTAATATACCCCCCTGCCCCTAATATACCCCCACTGCCCCCTAATATACCCCCACATCCCCCTAATATACCCCCACATACCCCTAATATACCCCCACTGCCCCCTAATATACCCCCTTGCCCCTAATATACCCCCATTCCCCCTAATATACCCCCGCGGCCCGCCCCCTAATATACCCCCACATCCCCCTAATATACCCCCACAACCCCCTAATATACCCCCACATCCCCTTAATATACCCCCACTAACCCTAATATACACCCACACCCCCCTAATATACCCCCACATCCCCCTAATATACCCCCACATCCCCCCTAATATACCCCACATCCCCCCTAATATACCCCACATCCCCCTAATATACCCCCACATCCCCCTAATATACCCCCACTAACCCTAATATACCCCCCACTAACCCTAAATATACACAACCTCATCCCCCTAATATACCCCTACATCCCCTTAATATACCCCCACTAACCCCAATATACCCCCACTGCCCCTTATATACCCCCACTGCCCCTTATATACCCCCACTGCCCCTTATATACCCCCACTGCCCCTTATATACCCCCACTGCCCCCTAATATACCCCATACACCCCTAATATACCCCAACTGCCCCCTAATATATCCCCACTGCCCCTAAAATACTCCCACTACCCCCCTAATATACCCCCAAAGATACCCCCCTCTGCCCCCTAATATACCCCCACTGCCCCCTAATATAACCCCACTGCCCCCCTAATATAACCCCACTGCCCCCTAATATACCCCCACTGCCCCCTAATATACCCCCACTGCCCCCTAATATACCCCCTCTGCCCCCTAATATACCCCCTCTGCCCCTTATATACCACCACTGCCCCTTATATACCCCCACATCCCCCTAATATACCCCCACATCCCCCTAATATACCCCCACATCCCCCTAATATACCACCATTGCCCCTTATATACCACCACTGCCCCTTATATACCCCCACATCCCCCTAATATACCCCCACTGCCCCTTATATACCCCCACATCCCCCTAATATACCCCCACTGCCCCTTATATACCCCCACTGCCCCCTAATATTCCCCCACTGCCCCCTAATATACCCCACATCCCCCTAATATACCCCCACTGCCCCCTAATATACCCCCACTGCCCCCTAATATACCCCCACTGCCCCCTAGTATATCCCCACTGCCCCCTAATATACCCCCACTGCCCCCTAAATACCCCCACTGCCCCCTAATATACCCCACATCCCCCTAATATAACCCCCACATCCCCCTAATATACCCCCCCACTGCCCCCTAATATACCCCCACTGCCCCCTAATATACCCCCACATCCCCCTAATATACCCCCACATCCCCCTAATATACCCCCACTGCCCCCTAATATACCCCCACTGCCCCCTAATATACCCCCCTGCCCCTAATATACCCCCACTGCCCCCTAATATACCCCCACATCCCCCTAATATACCCCCACATACCCCTAATATACCCCCACTGCCCCCTAATATACCCCCTTGCCCCTAATATACCCCCCGTTCCCCCTAATATACCCCCCCGCGGCCCGCCCCCTAATATACCCCCACATCCCCCTAATATACCCCCACAACCCCCTAATATACCCCCACATCCCCTTAATATACCCCCACTAACCCTAATATACACCCACACCCCCCTAATATACCCCCACATCCCCCTAATATACCCCCACATCCCCTAATATACCCCCACATCCCCCTAATATACCCCCACATCCCCCTAATATACCCCCACTAACCCTAATATACCACCTCATCCCCCTAATATACCCCTACATCCCCTTAATATACCCCCACTAACCCCAATATACCCCCACTGCCCCTTATATACCCCCACTGCCCCTTATATACCCCCCACTGCCCCTTATATACCCCCACTGCCCCCTAATATACCCCATACACCCCTAATATACCCCAACTGCCCCCTAATATATCCCCACTGCCCCTAAAATACTCCACTACCCCCTAATATACCCCCAAAGATACCCCCACTGCCCCCTAATATACCCCCACTGCCCCTAATGTGACAGATAACGCTGCAGACTCCCCTCTCCCTTGTCAGTCGCCTCTCGGGGTCCCCGGCCCCCCCAGACTGGAAGGGGAATTCACTCTCCGTGTCCAATTTGGGCCCCACTCTGCTGACAGACGGTCAGCGCGTGCACCTGGGGGTGCAAAACGTGGGCCGCAGCGTGAGCTGACCAATGTGTTCGGGAGCGTGACAGGGAGGTCAGAGCCAGGTGAGACCCCCTAATCTGGGGGACCCCCCTCCCCTAATGTGAGAGACCCCCCCTGAGCCCCCTAATGTGAGGCACCCCCTCCCCCCGAGCCCTCACCTAATGTG
Source organism: Ascaphus truei (assembly GCF_040206685.1). NCBI lineage: Eukaryota > Metazoa > Chordata > Amphibia > Anura > Ascaphidae > Ascaphus > Ascaphus truei. The sequence continues at coordinate 141,558 of NW_027456778.1, read as the reverse complement.
AGAGACCCCCCTGAGCCCCCTAATGTGAGGCACC
>NW_027456778.1:0-141324 GCF_040206685.1 Ascaphus truei | reverse complement strand
CTGACTCCCACACAGCTCTGTCACTGCACCTCCATCCTGCCCTGCAGCCCTCTCTGCTATTCCTGTACTGCCCCCCCACACACACACAGCTCTGTCACTGCACCTCCATCCTGCCCTGCAGCCCTCTCTGCTATTCCTGTACTGACTCCCACACAGCTCTGTCACTGCACCTCCATCCTGCCCTGCAGCCCTCTTTTGCTATTCCTGTACTGACTCCCACACAGCTCTGTCACTGCACCTCCATCCTGCCCTGCAGCCCTCTCTGCTATTCCTGTACTGACTCCCACACAGCTCTGTCACTGCACCTCCATCCTGCCCTGCAGCCCTCTCTGCTATTCCTGTACTGACTCCCACACAGCTCTGTCACTGCACCTCCATCCTGCCCTGCAGCCCTCTCTGCTATTCCTGTACTGACTCCCACACAGCTCTGTCACTGCACCTCCATCCTGCCCTGCAGCCCTCTCTGCTATTCCTGTACTGACCCCCCCCCCACACACACACAGCTCTGTCACTGCACCTCCATCCTGCCCTGCAGCCCTCTCTGCTATTCCTGTACTGACCCCCCCCCCCACACACACAGCTCTGTCACTGCACCTCCATCCTGCCCTGCAGCCCTCTCTGCTATTCATGTACTGACCCCCCCCCCCACACACAGCTCTGTCACTGCACCTCCATCCTGCCCTGCAGCCCTCTCTGCTATTCCTGTACTGACCCCCCCCCCCACACACACACAGCTCTGTCACTGCACCCCATCCTGCCCTGCAGCCCTCTCTGCTATTCCTGTACTGCCCCCCCCCCCCACACACACACACAGCTCTGTCACTGCACCTCCATCCTGCCCTGCAGCCCTCTCTGCTATTCCTGTACTGACCCCCCCCCCCCCACACACACACAGCTCTGTCACTGCACCTCCATCCTGCCCTGCAGTCCTCTACTATTCCTGTACTGACCCCCCCCACACACACACACAGCTCTGTCACTGCACCTCCATCCTGCCCTGCAGCCCTCTCTGCTATTCCTGTACTGACCCCCCCACACACACACAGCTCTGTCACTGCACCTCCATCCTGCCCTGCAGCCCTCTGCTATTCCTGTACTGACCCCCCCCCCCCCCACACACACAGCTCTGTCACTGCACCCCCATCCTGCCCTGCAGCCCTCTCTGATATTCCTGTACTGCCCCCCACACACACACAGCTCTGTCACTGCACCTCCATCCTGCCCTGCAGCCCTCTCTACTATTCCTGTACTGACCCTCCCCCCCACACACACACAGCTCTGTCACTGCACCCCCATCCTGCCCTGCAGCCCTCTCTGCTATTCCTGTACTGACCCCCCACACACACACACAGCTCTGTCACTGCACCTCCATCCTGCCCTGCAGCCCTCCCTGCTATTCCTGTACTGACCCCCCCCCCCCACACACACAGCTCTGTCACTGCACCTCCATCCTGCCCTGCAGCCCTCTCTGCTATTCCTGTACTGCCCCCCCCCCCACACACACAGCTCTGTCACTGCACCTCCATTCTGCCCTGCTGCCCTCTTTGCTATTCCTGTACTGCCCCCCCACCCCCCACACACACAGCTCTGTCACTGCACCTCCATCCTGCCCTGCAGCCCTCTCTGCTATTCCTGTACTGATCCCCCCACACACACACAGCTCTGTCACTGCACCCCCATCCTGCCCTGCAGCCCTCTCTGCTATTTCTGTACTGTCCCCACACACACAGCTCTGTCACTGCACCTCCATCCTGCCCTGCAGCTCTCTGCTATTCCTGTACTGCCCCCCACACACACACAGCTCTGTCACTAAACCTCCATCCTGCCCTGCAGCCCTCTCTGCTATTCCTGTACTGCCCCCTCTCCCCACACACACACAGCTCTGTCACTGCACCTCCATCCTGCCCTGCAGCTCTCTCTGCTATTCCTGTACTGCCCACCACACACACACAGCTCTGTCACTGCACCTCCATCCTGCCCTGCAGCCCTCTCTGCTATTCCTGTACTGCCCCCCCCACACACACACAGCTCTGTCACTGCACCCCGATCCTGCCCTGCAGCCCTCTCTGCTATTCCTGTACTGCCCCCCCCCCCACACACACACAGCTCTGTCACTGCACCCCATCCTGCCCTGCAGCCCTCTCTGCTATTCCTGTACTGCCCCCCACACACACAGCTCTGTCACTGCACCCCCATCATGCCCTGCAGCCCTCTCTGCTATTCCTGTACTGCCGCCCCCCCCACACACACAGCTGTCACTGCACCCTCTTTCTGTACTTACCCGACCTCTCCTTTGCGCAGGAAACGCAGGGCTACCAGTCTCTGGACACCAAAGGCGACACGTACGAGGCTCTGAACGAGTTAGTGGGGGGGCGGCTCCCGGCAGTGGCCCTGAGCCTCGCACAGGTAGCCGGCCTGGCCCTGGTAAAACTCTCCCACGAGGACATCCTACCCCTGGACTATTCTGCCTACAGCAGCGTGCTGCTCCAGTATCTCATTCAGATTCACAACTACTACAGCACGCTCAGGGTGAGGGGCGAGTGACCGGGGCTAGTGATGCGGAGAAGGGCCAGGTTAGCGATATAGGAGTTATAAACTCTCGCTCCCTTTATCTCCCCCACAGTCCCGAGGTCTCTCTCTCCAGTGGCTCTCGTCCGCTCGGGGAGATTACGTCCGAGCCACCGAGAGCCTGAGGTCGGCGATCAGCAAATCGGATCTGAACAACGATAAGGTGATCCAGGCGTTCAACGTGCGGATCATGAGAGTGAGTCCGGGGTTCTCAACTTTCCTGTCATGCCGAAAGTCGATCTGTGTCACAGTTCTACTTCCTGTCCAAGTTGATCTCTTTCCCAGTACTACTTCCTGTCCCACAACAATTCAACTTCGCAACCAAGAATTTTACTTCCTGTCCGAGTAGATCTCTTTCTCAGTTCTACTTCCGGTCCAAGTCGATCTCTTTCCCAGTTCTACTTCCTGTCCGAGTAGATCTCTTTCTCAGTTCTACTTCCGGTCCAAGTCGATCTCTTTCCCAGTTCTACTTTCTGTCCGAGTCGATCTCTTATCCAGTTCTACTTCCTGTCCGAGTCGAACTTTCCCAGTTTTACTTCCTGTCAGAGTTGATCGCTTTCCCCGTTCTACTTCCTGTTCCACAACAATTCAACTTCGCAACCCACCATTTTACTTCCTATCCATGTCTCATCTCTTTTCACTTCTCGTGAAATTCTTCTTCCGGTTCCAGTACATCCCCTATATATGTATCGTACTCTTCTTAGGTGGAAGTCTACTTCCTGTCCCATGTCTTTTCCCTGTGCGACAGATTTTCTTTTTGTCCCAGGACGTCCCTCATCTATCTCAGGTGGAATTCTACTTCCTGTCCCACAATTACACTTCCTGTTGCAGTCTGCTCGTCTTTTTCTAATTTTCTCCTCGGGTGGAGTACTACTTTCTGTCCTACAATTGTATTTCCTGTTCCAGTACGTCCCGTATGTCTTGTCTCCCTTTCCCCTCAGGTGCAATTCTAATTCCTGTCCAATCTCTTTCCTCCCCTTCTTCTCAGGTAGAAATGTACTTCCTATCCCAGCAAATCCATCACCTCTTTCCCCTCTCTTCTACGGTATAATTTTACTTTCCTGTCCCAGACCCTTCCTCACCTCTTTCCCCCATTCTCAGGGTGAATTCTACTTCCTCTCCTACAATTTAACTTCTGTCCCAGCATGTCTCATATATTCTCCCTTCTCTCGTGGTGGAATTCTAATTTCTGTTCCTTATCTCTTTCCCATTTTCTCTGTATGTGGAATTCTACTTCCTGTCCCACAACTTTAATTCCTGTCACAGCCCATCCCTCAATTATTTTCCCTCTCCCCAAAACTTTGTATTTCAGTACATCCCTTATCTCTTTCCTCCCTTCTCCTCGGGTGGAATTCTTCCTGTCCCAGTACTTCCTTCATATCTCCCCCCCCCCCCCCTTCCTTCTTAGGTATTTCTACTTCCTGTCCCAGTCCATCTTCTCCTACAGTTGAATTCTACTTCCTGCCCTAGTCCGTTATCTCTTTTCCTCCCAGCTCTGCAGGTGAAATTCTACTTCCTGCCCTAGTCCGTCCATCTCTTTTCCTCCCATCTCCTCAGGTGAAATTCTACTTCCTGCCCTAGTCCGTCCATCTCTTTTCCTCCCCTAAAGTGAAATGCTACTTCCTGTCCTAGTCCGTCCCCGATATATTTCCACCCTTGTGATAAGGTGTAATGCTACTTCCTGTCCTAGTCCGTCCCTGATATATTGCCACCCTTGTGATAAGGTGTAATGCTACTTCCTGTCCTAGTCCGTCCCTGATATATTTCCCCCCTTGTGATAAGGTGTAATGCTACTTACTGCCCTAGTCCGTCCCTGATATATTTCCCCCCTTGTGATAAGGTGTAATGCTACTTGCTGCCCTAGTCCGTCCCTGATATATTACCACCCTTGTGATAGTGTAATGCTACTTCCTGCCCTAGTCCGTCCCTGATATATTTCCCCCTTTGTGATAAGGTGTAATGCTACTTCCTGCCCTAGTCCGTCCCTGATATATTTCCCCCCTTGTGATAAGGTGTAATGCTACTTGCTGCCCTAGTCCGTCCCTGATATATTTCCCCCCTTGTAGATGTAATGCTACTTCCTGCCCTAGTCCGTCCCTGATATATTTCCACCCTTGTGATAAGGTGTAATGCTACTTCCTGTCCTAGTCCATCCCTGATATATTTCCCCCCTTGTGATAAGGTGTAATGCTACTTCCTGCCCTAGTCCGTCCATCTCTTTTCCTCCCCTCAGGTGAAATGCTACTTCCTGTCCTAGTCCGTCCCTGATATATTTCCACCATTGTGATAAGGTGTAATGCTACTTCCTGCCCTAGTCCGTCCCTGATATATTTCCACCCTTGTGATAAGGTGTAATGCTACTTCCTGCCCTAGTCCGTCCCTGATATATTTCCACCCTTGTGATAAGGTGTAATGCTACTTTCTGCCCTAGTCCGTCCCTGATATATTTCCACCCTTGTGATAAGGTGTAATGCTACTTCCTGCCCTAGTCCGTCCCTGATATATTTCCACCCTTGTGATATGGTGTAATGCTACTTCCTGCCCTAGTCCGTCCCTGATATATTTCCACCCTTGTGATAAGGTGTAATGCTACTTCCTGCCCTAGTCCGTCCCTGATATATTTCCCCCCTTGTGATAAGGTGTAATGCTACTTACTGCCCTAGTCCGTCCCTGATATATTTCCCCCCTTGTGATAAGGTGTAATGCTGCTTCCTGCCCTAGTCTGTCCCTGATAGTTTTTCCCCCTTGTGATTAGGTGTAATGCTACTTCCTGCCCTACTCCGTCCGATATATTTTCCCCCTTGTGATAAGGTGTAATGCTACTTCCTGCCCTAGTCCGTCCCTGATATATTTCCCCCCTTGTGATAAGGTGTAATGCTGCTTCCTGCCCTAGTCTGTCCCCGATAGTTTTTCCCCCTTGTGATTAGGTGTAATGCTACTTCCTGCCCTACTCCGTCCGATATATTTTCCCCCTTGTGATAAGGTGTAATGCTACTTCCTGCCCTAGTCTGTCCCTTATCGCTTTTCCTCCCCTCAGGTGGAATTCTACTTCCTGCCCTAGTCCGTCCCTGATATATTTCCCCCCTTGTGATAAGGTGTAATGCTACTTCCTGCCCTAGTCCGTCCCTGATATATTTCCACCCTTGTAGGTGTAATGCTACTTCCTGTCCTAGTCCGTCCCTGATATATTTCCACCCTTGTAGGTGTAATGCTACTTCCTGCCCTAGTCCGTCCCTGATATATTTCCCCCCTTGTGATAAGGTGTAATGCTACTTCCTGCCCTAGTCCGTCCCTGATATATTTCCCCCCTTGTGATAAGGTGTAATGCTACTTCCTGCCCTAGTCCGTCCCTGATATATTTCCCCCCTTGTGATAAGGTGTAATGCTACTTCCTGCCCTAGTCCGTCCGATATATTTCCCCCCTTGTGATAAGGTGTAATGCTACTTCCTGCCCTAGTCCGTCCCTGATATATTTCCCCCCTTGTGATAAGGTGTAATGCTACTTCCTGCCCTAGTCCGTCCGATATATTTCCCCCCTTGTGATAAGGTGTAATGCTACTTCCTGCCCTAGTCCGTCCCTGATATATTTCCACCCTTGTGATAAGGTGTAATGCTACTTCCTGCCCTAGTCCGTCCCTGATATATTTTCATCCTTGTGATTAGGTGTAATGCTGCGTCCTGCCCTAGTCCGTCCCTGATATATTTCCCCCCTTGTGATAAGGTGTAATGCTACTTCCTGCCCTAGTCCGTCCCTGATATATTTCCACCCTTGTGATAAGGTGTAATGCTACTTCCTGCCCTAGTCCGTCCTTGATATATTTTCCCCCTTGTGATTTGGTGTAATGCTACTTCCTGCCCTAGTCCGTCCGATATATTTCCACCCTTGTGATAAGGTGTAATGCTACTTCCTGCCCTAGTCCGTCCTTGATATATTTCCCCCCTTGTGATATGGTGTAATGCTACTTCCTGCCCTAGTCTGTCCCTTATCGCTTTTCCTCCCCTCAGGTGGAATTCTACTTCCTGCCCTAGTCCGTCCCTGATATTTCCCCCCTTGTGATAAGGTGTAATGCTACTTCCTGCCCTAGTCCGTCCCTGATATATTTCCCCCCTTGTGATAAGGTGTAATGCTACTTCCTGCCCTAGTCCGTCCCTGATATATTTCCCCCCTTGTGATAAGGTGGAATTCTACTTCCTGCCCTAGTCCGTCCCTGATATATTTCCACCCTTGTGATAAGGTGTAATGCTACTTCCTGCCCTAGTCCGTCCGATATATTTCCACCCTTGTGATAAGGTGTAATGCTACTTCCTGCCCTAGTCCGTCCCTGATATATTTCCACCCTTGTGATAAGGTGTAATGCTACTTCCTGCCCTAGTCCGTCCCTGATATATTTCCCCCTTGTGATTTGGTGTAATGCTACTTCCTGCCCTAGTCCGTCCGATATATTTCCACCCTTGTGATAAGGTGTAATGCTACTTCCTGCCCTAGTCCGTCCTTGATATATTTCCCCCCTTGTGATAAGGTGTAATGCTGCTTCCTGCCCTAGTCTGTCCCCGATAGTTTTTCCCCCTTGTGATTAGGTGTAATGCTACTTCCTGCCCTACTCCGTCCGATATATTTTCCCCCTTGTGATAAGGTGTAATGCTACTTCCTGCCCTAGTCTGTCCCTTATCGCTTTTCCTCCCCTCAGGTGGAATTCTACTTCCTGCCCTAGTCCGTCCCTGATATATTTCCCCCCTTGTGATAAGGTGTAATGCTACTTCCTGCCCTAGTCCGTCCCTGATATATTTCCACCCTTGTAGGTGTAATGCTACTTCCTGTCCTAGTCCGTCCCTGATATATTTCCACCCTTGTAGGTGTAATGCTACTTCCTGCCCTAGTCCGTCCCTGATATATTTCCCCCCTTGTGATAAGGTGTAATGCTACTTCCTGCCCTAGTCCGTCCCTGATATATTTCCCCCCTTGTGATAAGGTGTAATGCTACTTCCTGCCCTAGTCCGTCCCTGATATATTTCCCCCCTTGTGATAAGGTGTAATGCTACTTCCTGCCCTAGTCCGTCCGATATATTTCCCCCCTTGTGATAAGGTGTAATGCTACTTCCTGCCCTAGTCCGTCCCTGATATATTTCCCCCCTTGTGATAAGGTGTAATGCTACTTCCTGCCCTAGTCCGTCCGATATATTTCCCCCCTTGTGATAAGGTGTAATGCTACTTCCTGCCCTAGTCCGTCCCTGATATATTTCCACCCTTGTGATAAGGTGTAATGCTACTTCCTGCCCTAGTCCGTCCCTGATATATTTTCATCCTTGTGATTAGGTGTAATGCTGCGTCCTGCCCTAGTCCGTCCCTGATATATTTCCCCCCTTGTGATAAGGTGTAATGCTACTTCCTGCCCTAGTCCGTCCCTGATATATTTCCACCCTTGTGATAAGGTGTAATGCTACTTCCTGCCCTAGTCCGTCCTTGATATATTTTCCCCCTTGTGATTTGGTGTAATGCTACTTCCTGCCCTAGTCCGTCCGATATATTTCCACCCTTGTGATAAGGTGTAATGCTACTTCCTGCCCTAGTCCGTCCTTGATATATTTCCCCCCTTGTGATATGGTGTAATGCTACTTCCTGCCCTAGTCTGTCCCTTATCGCTTTTCCTCCCCTCAGGTGGAATTCTACTTCCTGCCCTAGTCCGTCCCTGATATTTCCCCCCTTGTGATAAGGTGTAATGCTACTTCCTGCCCTAGTCCGTCCCTGATATATTTCCCCCCTTGTGATAAGGTGTAATGCTACTTCCTGCCCTAGTCCGTCCCTGATATATTTCCCCCCTTGTGATAAGGTGGAATTCTACTTCCTGCCCTAGTCCGTCCCTGATATATTTCCACCCTTGTGATAAGGTGTAATGCTACTTCCTGCCCTAGTCCGTCCGATATATTTCCACCCTTGTGATAAGGTGTAATGCTACTTCCTGCCCTAGTCCGTCCCTGATATATTTCCACCCTTGTGATAAGGTGTAATGCTACTTCCTGCCCTAGTCCGTCCCTGATATATTTCCCCCTTGTGATTTGGTGTAATGCTACTTCCTGCCCTAGTCCGTCCGATATATTTCCACCCTTGTGATAAGGTGTAATGCTACTTCCTGCCCTAGTCCGTCCTTGATATATTTCCCCCCTTGTGATATGGTGTAATGCTACTTCCTGCCCTAGTCTGTCCCTTATCGCTTTTCCTCCCCTCAGGTGGAATTCTACTTCCTGCCCTAGTCCGTCCCTGATATATTTCCCCCCTTGTGATAAGGTGTAATGCTACTTCCTGCCCTAGTCCGTCCCTGATATATTTCCCCCCTTGTGATAAGGTGGAATTCTACTTCCTGCCCTAGTCCGTCCCTGATATATTTCCACCCTTGTGATAAGGTGTAATGCTACTTCCTGCCCTAGTCCGTCCGATATATTTCCACCCTTGTGATAAGGTGTAATGCTACTTCCTGCCCTAGTCCGTCCCTGATATATTTCCACCCTTGTAGGTGTAATGCTACTACCTGCCCTAGTCCGTCCCTGATATATTTCCACCCTTGTGATAAGGTGTAATGCTACTTCCTGCCCTAGTCCGTCCCTGATATATTTCCCCCCTTGTGATAAGGTGTAATGCTACTTCCTGCCCTAGTCCATCCCTTATCGCTTTTCCTCCCCTCAGGTGGAATTCTACTTCCTGTCCCAGTACGTCTCTGCCACAGAGTCTCCGTATCGTCACATCCTCCTGGGCCGGGGGAACCACACCGTGGGGGCTCTGATTGACCACCTCAAGCAGAGTCCAGAAAAGATAGACGACAACCAACTGCGCAAGCAGCTTGCGCTTTTCACCTGGACCCTGAAGGGGGCGGCGAATGCCCTGAGTGGGGATGTCTGGGAAATTCAGAGCAGCTTCTAGGGAGCCCTGGAGGTCAGAGATCACAGCAGCTAGTCATGTGACCCTGATAATGAACACGCCGCGCCATATAACGATGACTGAGCCACTGATTGAGCCACCTGCGCCGACGCATTGGCAGCCCTTGAGAACTGGAGTTGTCCGCTCCCGATTTATACACTGATGGTGAATTATCAGTATATAGGTACTCTGCGTCATTATATAGCGCGACGTCTTCATTGTGGCTTTTATACCTTCGAAAATCGTTAATTAATTGTCTAATTTACGTCTTAATTTATCAGTGACAGTGATCACTATAAATGTAATTGTACGTCGTTAGTGCTCCAATCGTTAATTTAGTACGTCGTTAGTGCTCCAATCGTTACCGCTGCGCGTCGTTAGTGCCTACAATCGTTACCGCTGCGTGTCGTTAAACCAAGCTGCGGTAGCAGAGTAATACTTTAATTTATCAGTGACAGTGATCACTATAAATGTAATTATACGTCGTTAGTGCCTGCAATCATTAATTTAGTGTGTTGTTTAGTTAAATGAAGCTGCGGTAGCAGAGTAATGATTTATCAGTGACAGCGATCACTATAAATGTAATGGTTCGTCAATGTATTTTACACTCATTTTGTGCCAGGACCAATTATCGTTAATGTCCTAATTATTAATACAAGTTATATAAAGTCATTCCGCGATGTTATTAGTCGCCAGCGGATAAGCGCTGGGACAATATTTAGCGCCCTGCTCCCAGTAAACATGGTTTAGTTTTGTGACGCAGATACTCATCGCGAAGACGAATTGTGGCCTTTTTGCAGCTGATTAAACATTACCAATGCTGTTTGTTTTTTTTTGCTAATTAATGCTTTGGTTTTTTTTTAATAATGAGTTTGTTGCTGGCTGGTGAAGTCCGATGGTTCCTCGGTAGAACTGTAACTTGCCGGGCTTCGGACGGGCCTTTATCATTCTAACGAGCTGATAAACGTTGGGCTTGGTTTACTGATCAGTAAAGCTGTATTTGAACCTTGGTATAAGTATGTTTGTTGCGATGTTCATTTATCAGCGGCAGGGTTCATTATACATTCAATTTGAAGCTATATTTTTGTTTACGTAGTGGGTGGAGGTGACAAGGGGGCGGGACACCATGCACATGTAAAAGAGGAGAGATCACAGAGATAGTACAGTACTGTAAAGCACAAAAACGATGATCCTATGAAATTCTGCAAAGGTTATACACACAAGCAGACAGCGAGTACAGGCATTTCACACACAGCGTGTACACGAACAGTAGTCCCACGTAGAGGGGCGTCTGGGGACCAGGATGGGATGGATAGGGTCACAAGTGCTCACTTACAGAGTATACGAGATTATCAGGCAATAAGGAATCAGAGGTACGGGCATGTGATGATCTCACCGCCCCTTCCTCTCCAGGAGTCGCGATTAGGTTTGGAATGGAGACGCTCCTCCACAGGTGCTCCCAACTGCGGCCGCAAGAAGCAACGAACAGCTCAGCGTCTCTCCTCCACGTGTCTTGGTATCTGTCTCGATTCGACGCGTTTCGCTAGAGAACTAGCTTCGTCAGGAATATTTTTGTTTACGTCTGAACAGTTTATTTCCAGCTTTATGTATTTTTCCCCTGTACCAGTACTATAGGTGCCAAGCTCTGTCCCAGTCCTATAGGTGCCAAGCTCTGTCCCAGTCCTATAGGTGCCAGGCTCTGTCCCAGTCCTAGAGGTGCCAGGCACTGTCCTTGTGCTAGTATTGTATGTCTATTTATATAGCGCCATTAATGTACATAGCGCTTCACAGCAGTAATACATGTGACAATCATATAAATAACAAATAAGGAGAAGAACAGCCTGTGGGGAGGAAAGTGGAGCACTGCGCAGGGCAAAAGTACAGGAACCAGCACACCATAGGTTAAAAACTACTTTATTAAGCAACTAGGGGAGACACCAACAGTGGAGCAACCACCCACTCTGACGCGTTTCGGGCTAGGCCCTTTGTCAAGGAGTATAACCCCACTGCAAAAAACCACACATTTATATATACAATTTACCCAATAGATCGCGTCCTTCACCGGAAGTGACGTCAGCGGAACCAGCCGAGGGTCCCGCGAGACTTACCAGTGCCACCGGGGTCTCAGGAGACAAACAGAGTAGATCTCACTGCGCCACCTGGCTTGGAGGACGCGTCAATACATCAACAAAGACAGTGTGTCCAAATCACGTCCGTAACCGGAAGTGACGTCATCGGGGCCAGCCGAGAGTCTCGCGAGACTCGCCAGTATCACTGGAGTCTGAGAAACCAACAAGGAGGACCCCACAGCGCCACCTGGCTTGGAGGAGGCGCCATAACCATCACATACACAAATATACAAATATACATACATAATCAGCAGTCACCCACAGTATCAACAGGCAAGAATAACCCCAGTCTAATCAGAAATGGAGATACAATAACCTCACATAAGGTGTAAGGAAGAGAAGAGGGGGAGGTAGGGGAAGAAAGACCATGCTGGTTGTATATATAATAGTCATAATAGAATACACTTATTCATTAAAAAAGAAAAGAGGGGAAAAGAAATGGTGGTTAATAGAGAGGTATATACCCATAACTAAAGCTCTAATTCAAAGATTATATTAACGTTTCCTCTGGATTCTTGATGACATATATTGATTATTTGTTTTTTCATTCTGTCACCACACACACACCATGTGTATATTATATTATGCTCTATATCTCTAGGTCATATAGATTATTGATATTCATTCATGACAATTTTTTACCAGGTCTATAACTTATGTATACTGTTTACATTGGATGAATCCATGCTGTCCAATACCTATATGTTCTGTGGCTTTATCTGAGTGTGGTTGGTTAAAAGGGGACACTCTACCACCGGTATTTGTGTCTCCCCAGTACCCTATAAATCCCACTCTGTGGTTTAAGCCTGTTAGATTTGGCGGTCACATGTTTATGAACTATAGGTTATAATGACACTTCATGTCAGTACTCCTATTCAATATATTGGAGCAGCTTTAGAAGGACTTATACACCCAGGATCAAGATTGCTATCACCCGTTATATAAGGGATTTATTGGATGTTATATGTCATAAGCCTGTGATTCGTTTCTGCTGCACCGTGGATGGACTCGATGTCCTTTTTTTCATGCTATAAATAACAAATAATACAAATAACAGATCATGGGAATAAGTGCTTCAGACACAAAAGTAACATTAAGGAAGGAGTCCCTGCCCCGAGGAGCTTACAGTCTAATTGGTAGGTAGGAGAAGGTATGGAGACAGTAGGAGGGAGTTCTGGTAAGTGCGTCTGCAGGGGGCCAAGCTTTATGTATCATGTGTTCAGAATATCCACAGTGCTATTCATATGCTTCTTTAAGCAAGTGTGTCTTAAGGTGGGTCTTAAAGGTGGGTAGAGAGGGTGCTAGTCGGGTACTGAGGGGAAGGGCATTTCAGAGGTGTGGGGCAGTAAGTGAGATACAAAGGGGGTAGAGAGAAGACATCCTTGAGCAGAAAGCAAGAGCCGGGATGGTGCATAGCGAGAAATTAGGGTGAGATGTAAGGAGGGGCAGAGGGGGGTATAGTGAGATATTGGGGTGAGATGTAAGGAGGGGCAGAAGGGGGTATAGTGAGAAATTAGGGTGAGATGTAAGGAGGGGCAGAGGGGGGTATAATGAGAAATTAGGGTGAGATGTAAGGAGGGGCAGAAGAGTGTAAAGCTTTAAAAGTGAGGAGGAGAATTGAGTGTGAGATGCGGGATTTGATCGGAAGCCAGGAGAGGGATTTCAGGAGGGGAGACGCGGAGACAGATATAGGAAAGAGTAGAGTGATTCTGGCAGCAGCGTTTAGGATAGATTGTAGGGGAGACAGTACTTAAAATGACATCACAATTCTAACCTTGCCTCGGAGAACCCGTCCGTTCTTCCCAACCTTGCCTCGGAGAACCCGTCCTTTCTTCCCAACCTTGTCTCGGAGAACCAGACCGTTCTTCCCGACCTTGCCTCGGAGAACCAGACCGTTCTTCCCAACCTTGCCTCGGAGAACCCGTCCTTTCTTCCCGACCTTGTCTCGGAGAACCCGTCCGTTCTTCCCGACCTTGCCTCGGAGAACCCGTCCGTTCTTCCCAACCTTGCCTCGGAGAACCCGTCCTTTCTTCCCGACCTTGCCTCGGAGAACCAGACCGTTCTTCCCAACCTTGCCTCGGAGAACCCGTCCTTTCTTCCCGACCTTGCCTCGGAGAACCAGACCGTTCTTCCAGACCTTGCCTCGGAGAACCAGACCATTCTTCCCGACCTTGTCTCGGAGAACCCGTCCGTTCTTCCCGACCTTGCCTCGGAGAACCAGACCGTTCTTCCCGACCTTGCCTCGGAGAACCCGTCCTTTCTTCCCGACCTTGCCTCGGAGAACCAGACCGTTCTTCCCGACTTTGCCTCGGAGAACCCGTCCTTTCTTCCCGACCTTGCCTCGGAGAACCAGACCGTTCTTCCCGACCTTGCCTCGGAGAACCAGACCTTTCTTCCCGACCTTGCCTCGGAGAACCCGTCCGTTCTTCCCAACCTTGCCTCGGAGAACCCGTCCTTTCGGAGAACCCGTCCTTTCTTCCCAACCTTGCCTCGGAGAACCCGTCAGTTCTTCCCGACCTTGCCTTGGAGAACCCGTCCATTCTTCCAGACCTTGCCTTGGAGAACCCGTCCGTTCTTCCAGACCTTGCCTCGGAGAACCAGACTTCTTCCCGACCTTGCCTTGGAGAACCAGACCGTTCTTCCCGACCTTGCCTCCGAGAACCAGACTGTTCTTCCCGACCTTGCCTCGGAGAACCCGTCCGTTCTTCCCGACCTTGCCTCGGAGAACCCGTCCGTTCTTCCCGACCTTGCCTCGGAGAACCCGTCCGTTCTTCCCGACCTTGCCTCGGAGAACCCGTCCGTTCTTCCCGACCTTGCCTCGGAGAACCCGTCCGTTCTTCCCGACCTTGCCTCGGAGAACCCGTCCGTTCTTCCCGACCTTGCCTCGGAGAACCCGTCCGTTCTTCCCGACCTTGCCTCGGAGAACCCGTCCGTTCTTCCCGACCTTGCCTCGGAGAACCCGTCCGTTCTTCCCGACCATGTCCCGTTGAATCAGGTAGCACTTCTCGAAACAATCTTTAGAGCAAGTGACAAATATCGTAGGGAAAAAGCAACCGTAGGAAGTAACATTCGGAAACACTTTCGCTGGAGAAAATGGTGGTGGTTTCTGGCACGCCAAATACCCGGCGGATTTTAGAGTTGAACCGAGATTTTTGGGGAAAGAAACACATACATAAAAACAAAATGCACTCGACTTCTCGACAGTTGGATTGTTTAATTCCCAGAGGGTCTGAAGCAAGAAAACCATTGACAGCAAACTTTAATTCATATTTAAGTCTCGCCTTCTGATAAGAAACATGGTGGTTATAAATGTCAAATCCTACCTACATGGATCCACAGTTTAAAAAACAAAAAAAATTTTAGGACAAAATTAACATTTAAAAAAAAAAAAAAAAAGTTCTCTCAAATTCACTACAATTTGAATTCTGGGAAAGCAAATTCCCACCAGATTTTAGAATAACGCACACGTTTTGAGAATAACACACATTTTGTGGGAATTTGTTTAAAATTTTTTTTTTTAAACGACAACAGTATTATAAATAAATAAATAAAATTATTCCCTTACGGAAAATACTGTTGTTGCTAATTAAGATTTTAGGGAGGGAAACAGCAACCATAAATGTTTTTGTTATTTTTAATTCACCCTCTTTTTTCCACTGAGAAAACCACACGTTAAAAAAATTCTGGTAAATTCATTTGCAAACCGGTTTTAACAGAAATAAAACTTTTATGAAAAAACGTACAGTTTTCTGATTCACATTCCAAACGTATCTTAGGTACAAAATAAAACAAAAAACTTTAGGGCGTCAAACTCCGAACGCGTTTCACATTCAGGGGCGTCAAATTCCGAACGAGTTTCACATTCTGGGGCGTCAAACTCCGAACGCGTTTCACATTCTGGGGCGTCAAACTCCGAACGCGTTTCACATTCTGGGGCGTCAAACTCCAAACGAGCTTCACACATTATATAGCTGCACAAAACAAACCAGGCGCACTCCTAGAGTATTAAAGTTTCAACAGTGTTATAGGGCTGAAACAATACAAAATGTGCGCTCACAGAGTTAGAACGTCAGCGTGCATGAGATATAACCTGAAACCCCAGCACCGCAGCAAGGACCCAGCTGGGCCAACCAGAGGTGGAGTGCCCTGTAGCCGGAGCTGAAGGGCGCACGGCGTGCAGTCATCACATCCGGTCTACGAGGAGATTCCGGGTTCGGCTTGCACAGTGAGAGAGGCTCCCAGCTTACCAGAGACGCTCCGCTGGGTCCTTGCTGCGGTGCTGGGGTTTCAGATTATATATCTCATGCACGCTGACGTTCTAGCTCTGTCTGTGAGCGCACATTTTGTATTGTTCCAGCCCTATAACATTGTTGACACTGTAATACACCAGGAGTGCGCCTGGTTGGTTATTTCGCAGATATCCTTGAGGGATTGGTGATCCTTATATTCAGGCTGCAAAGACCCCGGAGGGCTGTGTACTGGGACTGGTTTTTCCATTTATATGTTTATATAATTTTTTATATACCCTGTTTGTATTTTTTTATATTGGTTCTATTTAGTGGTTTGATATTGTGTTATTAGGTTACAATTAATATATTTTAGTAGTCTGCAATATATATATAGTCAATTGGATGTAGCATTGGGCACCCCTGTCTTTTGTTTGTATACATTTGCCACGCTCAGTAGCACTCTTATTGACATAAATATATATATATATATATATATATAATGTGGTGGGTGTTGGAGTTAGAGCGTGCTATATATATATATATATATATATATATATATATATATATATTTATATATTATGTATATACAAATATAAAACGGCAAACGCTTTTTAAAAAAAACTCGCCCAAAAATTAAGAGTGCAATGAGGGAAATACCCAAAGGTGATTGGTTCTCGGGGATTTCTCCGACGTGAAACGCGTTAACTTGTCCATTCTGTCCAACGCCAACGCGCGTTTCCTGCTTGTGCTTTGAACAGAAATGTAACATTAACACCGGTTTCTCCGGTAAAGACGAACTGTTCTGCTGAGGTGGGATTGCAGAGATAAGGTAAAAACGCCGGCTCCCATAGTGCTTTCTGACACATTGAACTCCATCTTCCTGGCTTCCCGCGGGAGATTTCCGTTAAAACTGGGGTAAAAACGCCAAACCTACAGACAATGAAAAGATGGGATTTTTCATAGAATTGCGTTTTATCTTCAGCCCTGAAAAAAAAATATATATATATATATATATATACACTTATACAGTATATATGTTTACTGACTATGCATCTTAACCCTGGCTGTGCTGATAAGCTGTGCAATGCACCAAGCTTAAGCTTATAGGTGTCCGTCAAAATGGATTTGATGCAAAAGGTGGCACTGTGTGCTCATTTGCCTGTCGTTTCCCAGAATCCCTTGCTGCAGTGGAAGCACTGTATGCTGGGCGATAATGGTGAAAGGCGGCTTTGCAGACCTGTCTAAGACATGCAGATGCGCACACAGTAATATATCCATTTGATATATATATATATATATATATATATATATATATAGTGTATGGAGAGAAACAAAATCACAGGCGTAAATATAGTTACAATTTGACTACGATTAAGTCAATATAGGGACATAGAAATAGATGCATCAATGGTGAGGTTTGATCAAGTAGATAAGGATCAAAGTAGCAGGTGATTTAAGGCACGTAGGAA
The DNA here is from genome assembly GCF_040206685.1 of Ascaphus truei. NCBI lineage: Eukaryota > Metazoa > Chordata > Amphibia > Anura > Ascaphidae > Ascaphus > Ascaphus truei. The sequence continues at coordinate 124,019 of NW_027456778.1, read as the reverse complement.
GCAAAGTCCTCTCCAAGCTGCAGTGTGGAGTCTCCGTCTCGCCCGGACTCCACGTGGAACGCCCAGACGTAGATTCCACGCACCGATGCTGTGGCCTCCGGTCTCTCCACTTTCCCACGCTCGCCAGAATGACGTCAGACGCGAGTCTGAATGTCCGCTTGTGATAACGAAGGGGAGCAATGGCCAGCCTTATGGCACAATAACATGCTGACATAAAGCTAATTCTTAGCGATACCTTAAGGAGATGTATACAGCAGGCTACAAAGGTTGTACCACAATAGCCTCAGCCCTATGCGTTTCGTCTTGTAAAACAATAGCCTCAGCCCTACGCGTTTCGTCTTGTAAAACAATAGTCTTAGCCCTACACGTTTCATCTTGTAAAACAATAGCCTCAGCCCTACGCGTTTCGTCTTGTAAAACAATAGCCTCAGCCCTACGTGTTTCATCTTGTAAAACAATAGCCTCAGCCCTACGCGTTTCGTCTTGTAAAACAATAGCCTCAGCCCTACGCGTTTCGTCTTGTAATACAATAGCCTCAGCCCTACGCGTTTCGTCTTGTAAAACAATAGCCTCAGCTCTAAGCGTTTCGTCTTGTAAAACAATAGCCTCAGCCCTACGCGTTTCGTCTTGTAAAACAATAGCCTCCGCCCTACGCGTTTCGTCTTGTAAAACAATAGCCTCAACCCTACGCGTTTCATCTTGTAAAAAGACTTCATAATATCATACAGAAGAAAAAGGACCCAGTCTTGCAGCACTCAATCACTCGGAATGTAATGTTGTAAATTTAAAATGTACTTTATTGATAACCTTGAATAAAAAATAGGGGGTTAAAACGTAATTAAATGATGATAAACAGCTCGTGACTGTATCCTTAATCCCCCACCTACGGTAAGGTGGGTAGGTGTAAATAGAGTCCCTAATAAATATTGGGGATCAAGCGCTACGGATAGTAGCTACCTAAAAATATAGGAAAAAGGAGCCTCTGAGAGCCCTCTTGAAGACACTCTCCTTACGAGTGTATCCAGGCGTATGATACGCACTAAAGTGATACACTGAGGATAGGTACAGTATTTAGTATGGCATAATGTGCGCTTGGTTAGACCTATGTGATGTCTGTCCCTGATATAGATATGCACTGTGTGAGCCAGGTCTATGGTAAGAACCTGTGTAGCCCCCACTATTGATCATAGGTGCAGACTCATGGACATACTGCGTAGAGAGATACAGGATAGTATGGCATTGGCTAAGGCATAAAGTAATCCTATAGACACCTAAACTCAATTCAAGGTTATCAATAAAGTACATTTTAAATTTACAACATTACATTCCGAGTGATTGAGTGCTGCAAGACTGGGTCCTTTTTCTTCTGTATGATATTATCACGTCTCCATCCAGTCAGCACCTCACTGTGGTCTAACACTAGCTGTGCGGGTTCCTTTTGCGTGTAGCGTGTAAAAAGACTTCATCAGGGTAAATAGAGTTACATAAAAATGCAAATCATATATAGGTGAGCCTAACTGCTGATACTGTAGGCTAATTGGCTGACCAATAATAACTTGCATTGCATATACATAAAATTAATATTAAATTGGATAACTTTACAATTGAACCAAAAATACATACATAAATACAGAATAGCACCGTTTTAATACACAAAGCTGATATAATAGACAAAGCTGCGTAGATTGATCAATATATTGTTATATATTGTGCCTCAGAATGGCAAAGTCATTTGTAGACATTTGGAACCAAAAAGTGTGCGAAGCCACAACAATCTTATCCAGACCTTTCAGCGACGAACATAATAAAGATCCCACAGGTCCCACAGGTATTCTGCGCATCGGAAGTGACACACTCCCACCCAATTGGAGAGGCGGCGATTACATTAAAGCTGCAGTTCAGTCTTTTTACTTCAATAGTTCCATGTGGGCAATCTCTACTTACCTAAAGAACTGCATAGCTGCCGGTCAATTCGTTCTCCGTGTATTGATCGGCAAAGTTTGGCGACATCTTTAAATATGGGGAATGTAAATGGTTGCTATAGCAACAAGCATGCTTTGAAAAATAGAATACAAGAAAATTGGTCTTTCAAAATCGTTTTTTTTAAAACAGAAAAATGCTAAAAGTATTTTTTCTTACTACAGGACTGATTTATTTAAAAAAACCCACACATGCAGGATATTGCCTGAACTGCAGCTTTAATGCCATCTCCAAACTCGAGACCAGGTGGATACGTACTATTAAACAGTTGCCTCCACTTGCTCTCAATGTAGACATAGATCTGGGGGCGTTTTGGTATAGAGCCACACAGGTCTGTTGTGGCTTCGCACACTTTTTGGTTCCAAATGTCTACACATGACTTTGCCATTCTCAGGCACAATATATAACAATATATATATATATTGATGAATCTACCCAGCCCAAATTGTATCTATATTTGCGCCTGTGCTTTTTTTCTCTCCCTCTCTGCCCTTAACTATTGTGTATAGTTTGTGCACTGTGGCAGCATTTATTGTTACCTTCTAAACACCTGAATCGTTACATTCTGCGCACCTAATATATATACTGAGTTAAGTTATGGTGAGTGGCGTGGAGGGTTTTTGTCACTTTTTTTACTCGCCATAATTTAACTCAGTATTATGGTAAGCCCCATCGTTTGGCTTCTTTGCATACCCAGTTAACCAACCCCACACTGATGAGACCCATTAAGGTCAAAACAGCTGTCTGTGGGTGGGTTTTCTGGGTATGCACCTTAACCCTGGCTGTGCTCAAAGTTGTGACCATGCAGCAAGCTTAAGCCTATAGGGAACCATATTAAAAATGGTTTTTGAAGCAAAAAGTGGCACTGTGTGCTCATTTGCATGTCATTTCCCAGAATCCCTTGCTGCAGTGGAAGTGCTGTGTGCTGGGGGATAATGGTGAAAGGCAGGGCTGCATGTCATTTCCCAGAATCCCTTGCTGCAGTGGAAGCACTGTATGCTGGGGGATAATGGTGAAAGGCAGGGCTGCATGTCATTTCCCAGAATCCCTTGCTGCAGTGGAAGTGCTGTGTGCTGGGTGATAATGGTGAAAGGCGGGGCTGCATGTCATTTCCCAGAATCCCTTGCTGCATTGGGAGCGCTGTGTGCTGGGGGATAATGGTGAAAGGCGGGGCTGCGTGTCATTTCCCAGAATCCCTTGCTGCAGTGGGAGCGCTGTGTGCTGGGGGATAATGGGAAAAGGCAGGGCTGGGTGTCATTTCCCAGAATCCCTTGCTGCAGTGGGAGCACTGTGTGCTGGGGGATAATGGTGAAAGGCAGGCTGCATGTCATTTCCCAGAATCCCTTGCTGCAGTGGAAGTGCTGTGTGCTGGGTGATAATGGTGAAAGGCGGGGCTGCATGTCATTTCCCAGAATCCCTTGCTGCAGTGGGAGCACTGTATGCTGGGTGATAATGGTGAAAGGCGGGGCTGCATGTCATTTCCCAGAATCCCTTGCTGCAGTGGGAGCACTGTATGCTGGGTGATAATGGTGAAAGGCGGGGCTGCAGACCTGCCTAAGACATGAAGATGAGCATGCAGTTGTATTTACATTTGCATATATATATATACACACACACACATGAAAAAAATTAGAATAAAATGTTTTAGGGCATTAAAATGTAGAAATCGGGTCAGTCCCTCCTAGGGTCACAGTGTACTAATGGCAGTGACAGGGTTAATGGGTCAGTCCCTCGTAGGGTCACAGTGTAGTACTGGCAGTGACAGGGTTAAGGGGTCAGTCCCTCGTAGGGTCACAGTGTAGTACTGGCAGTGACAGGGTTAAGGGGTCAGTCCCTCGTAGGGGCACAGTGTAGTACTGGCAGTGACAGGGTTAAGGGGTCAGTCCCTCGTAGGGGCACAGTGTAGTACTGGCAGTAACAGGGTTAAGGGGGCAGTCCCTCGTAGGGTCACAGTGTAGTACTGGCAGTGACATGGTTAAGGGGTCAGTCCCTCGTAGGGGCACAGTGTAGTACTGGTAGTGACAGGGTTAAGGGGTCAGTCCCTCGTAGGGTCACAGTGTAGAACTGGCAGTGACAGGGTTACAGGGTCAGTCCCGCGTAGGGGCACAGTGTAGTACTGGCAGTGACAGGGTTAAGGGGTCCGCCCCTCCTAGGGTCACAGTGTAGTACTGGCAGTGACAGGGTTAAGGGGTCAGTCCCTCGTAGGGTCACAGTGTAGTACTGGCAGTGACAGGGTTAAGGGGTCAGTCCCTCGTAGGGTCACAGTGTAGTACTGGCAGTGACAGGGTTAAGGGGTCCGCCCCTCCTAGGGTCACAGTGTAGTACTGGCAGTGACAGGGTTAAGGGGTCAGTCCCTCGTAGGGTCACAGTGTAGTACTGGCAGTGACAGGGTTAAGGGGTCAGTCCCTCGTAGGGGCACAGTGTAGTACTGGCAGTGACAGGGTTAAGGGGTCAGTCCCTCGTAGGGTCACAGTGTAGAACTGGCAGTGACAGGGTTAAGGGGTCAGTCCCTCGTAGGGTCACAGTGTAGAACTGGCAGTGACAGGGTTAAGGGGTCCGCCCCTCCTAGGGTCACAGTGTAGTACTGGCAGTGACAGGGTTAAGGGTTCAGTCCCTCGTAGGGTCACAGTGTAGTACTGGCAGTGACAGGGTTAAGGGGTCCGCCCCTCCTAGGGTCACAGTGTAGTACTGGCAGTGACAGGGTTACGGGGTCAGTCCCTCATAGGGTCACAGTGTAGTACTGGCAGTGACAGGGTTACGGGGTCAGTCCCTCCTAGGGTCACAGTGTAGTACTGGCAGTGACAGGGTTAAGGGGTCCGCCCCTCCTTACCGTTGGGTAAGGTTATTATTACAGTATTACCTGCGGCGGAGCCCGATTACTCCTTGTACAGGCGCAGCGAGGGGTCACGTCCGGATCCCCCTTCCTGTGTGGCGGCGGCGGCTAGTTGAGGGAGGGGTGTCGCCCCGCGTCTGACGCCCGCTTTCACGCCCTTGCATTTCATGGCAGGAAACTTTTTCTTCTTGGCTGAAGGGAGCGAATTATAGAGATCCAAACATCAGAAGCGATTTCTAAAAAACGCCATCGTACGGAATAATAATAATAATGAGTTCCAGCAATGGCGGTATTATTCCCAGAAGAACATTGGGGTGAAGACACCCCCTAAACATTGCTCAGAACAATCATTATTACCATGTTTATATTATTAATAATGAGGTCACAGTCATAATAATTACAACTACAGTGCAAACGATGAGTCGTACACATAATATAAGCATTATTAATAATAATACATATAAATAAGTAATTTTATGGGTAATAATGCAGTTGTTGTATGTCTTTGTAATGCAAAGTCAGTAACAATATCAGCGTGTATATAACACCAAGAATACTTCCAGCAGCAATGCTGCCTTCACCCCCTTTATTTCTCACTTGTACACGGGAAGCGTGCGGCAAAGTATCATTCTACGTTCTTACCTCACCTGGCAACCGTTCGGGGGTCATGTTAGAAATCTGTCACAATCCTGATTGTGTGCCTAACAAAATGGCCGCCTTCTGACTCTGTGCTGCGGTCAGTGAAATGCATGCCGCTGACATGTGACATTATATTACTAAGTGTAACGCATTGTTGTTACAGCGTTCAGAGTAATAGACAGTCTGCTGTTTGGAACACAGCAACAGATCGGTTGGTGATACTTTGTTGCCAAAGGGCAGAGCTCAGAAAGGTGTGTCAGGGCCCGTTTCTAAAGAGGAAGTGGATATGATGTTATAAATAGTTGCTATAGCAACCAAAGGACTATCCGTACATTAAAAAAAAATATTAACATTGGCACAATGAGTTAAAAAAAATGCAGGACAGTATTATCTAATACTACAGAGCGGATTTGTTTAACAAAAACATACAGCATATATCTCACGTTTTGCCGCTTTAACACAGTTTGCCAATAATGGTCCTGGTAATAAAAGAATAGCACCTTCCAGTGTTCCCGTAATGCGGATAATTCAATAATAATGGCATTATAATGTCAGTGCATCATTACTGCCGCTGCTGCTGCTGCTGCTGTTATAGGTTTTAATAACAATAATGATTATAGCGATTGGAAGATTGACATGGCAGGAATATCATCCCAATAAAGGAATACGGAGAAGGGGAAAACGCTGCCAATAAATAATAATAATAATAATAATAACACTCAGTAACAAGAACATGCGGCTGAGTAGGGTGGTGACGATGCCGGCAAAACATGAAAAGAGGACAACGACATGATGTCTGAAGCAGAGACAGATCGGGGCGACAGGCGGCCCTGGCACAGAGAGATCGGGGCGACAGGCGGCCCTGGCACAGAGAGATCGGGGCGACAGGCGGCCCTGGCACAGAGAGATCGGGGCGACAGGCGGCCCTGGCACAGAGAGATCGGGGCGACAGGTGGCCCTGGCACAGAGAGATCGGGGCGACAGGCGGCCCTGGCACAGAGAGATCGGGGCGACAGGCGGCCCTGGCACAGAGAGATCGGGGCGACAGGCGGCCCTGGCACAGAGAGATCGGGGCGACAGGCGGCCCTGGCACAGAGAGATCGGGGCGACAGGCAGCCCTGGCACAGAGATCGGGGCGACAGGCGGCCCTGGCACACAGAGATCGGGGCGACAGGCGGCCCTGGCACAGAGAGATCGGGGCGACAGGCGGCCCTGGCACAGAGAGATCGGGGCGACAGGCAGCCCTAGCACAGAGAGATCGGGGCGACATGTGGCCCTGGCACAGAGAGATCGGGGCGACAGGTGGCCCTGGCACAGAGAGATCGGGGCGACAGGCGGCCCTGGCACAGAGATCGGGGCGACAGGCGGCTTCAATATGTATAATTTCTACTCTTAATACTGCTTAAAAAGGGGACAGGAGGGGAGAGAGAGGAGGGGAGAGAGAGAGGAGGGGAGAGAGATGTGGGGGGCAAAGAGAGAGAGGAGAGAGAGAGTAGGGGGGCAAAAAGATAATGATGTAATTTAATGGATTAGTGATCTCTCCAAGACCGGAGGGAGATCTGGGTGGGACTCAGACAATAGATGACAATCACATTTCTCCTGTGCTCCAGGAAGCGAGTGCCAAGCGACCTGGTGGTGCGGCCAACATATTGTTGACCGCACCCACACTGGATGAGATAGACAACGTAACAATATGTTGGCCGCACCACCAGGTCGCTTGGCACTCGCTTCCTGGAGCACAGGAGAAATGTGATTTAAGGTCTCAACTCTCATAGTGTCTCTCGGCACTTTAAATTGAACCATGAACAGGATCCCAAATCCATGGCCATCATGGGACTTGAGAGCATTTCTCCATGTGCCCTGGGAGGCGATCGCTTCAAGATCCTCTGCAGGCGGGAAACATTTTGGATCCACCAGTTGGGTACCTTGACCCCTGGGGGATTAAATGAACGCTTGGATGTCAGTACACTGGTCTAGTCCCTCCTGTGGACACCTCTCCTGATTCTCTGACTTCCTCTGCATTCCTTTGTCCTCTATTGTCTGAGTCCCACCCAGATCTCCCTCCGGTCTTGGAGAGATCACTAATCCATTAAATTACATCATTATCTTTACTACATATAGGTCTATTAGTTTTTTCTTTATTCGACATTTGATGTTCATAATGGACATCCATATTTTTATACTTGAACCCACATCACCCATTTACACATTTAGTGCAAATTCCATTTTATAGATTTTTTATTTTTTAGATTTATTTTTCATATATTATACACATATATGTTTCATTACATCTCAGTATAATTAGGTTGGGGTTTGAGTATACCATTAGTCAGCATGTTCACTTAGTATTAAACCTATACTCATCTTCATGTGGTTCAATTAGGGTCATTTTATTCTTTTACAATTGGAATATCATATTCCTCATTTATTCTTTTTCACATTTAGACAGTTAATAGTTCACCCCAATAGGTTATAGGCACTTCCCAGTTTTTATTATTATTATTTTATCATTTTTTTATTATTGATTGTTTATTTACGTTTCATTTAGGCACATTACATTATATCATCCATTCATTTATCCATCTCTGATCTTTTTTGTGGTACAATTAGTATATTACCCAACGTGTCAAATTGAATTCAGAACTATTTACTCATTCAACATTAATAATAATCTCCTTTATTGTAATATTTTATATTTATGATATTGAATGGTTTCCAGTTACCCCAATAATATATTTGAAGTACCGTTTAGTGTTATAATGAATTTATATTATATGAGCTTCATGTGTGGAGTTCATTATGTATTCTCTACATATATTACTGGATTCACTTATGCTTAGTATTGCGGTTATGAGTTCTAACAGTTGCTCTCTTTCTCAGTCTCCTTTAATCAAATCATGTTCATCAAATCATGTTAATTAGAAGCTATATCAGCTCCAATTACTTCAAGAATTTTACTCAGCTGATCAAAGGCTGGCCCACGGGACTATTAGAGTATATATATTTGTAGCCGTGTGGTCCCTCCCCACTACCCTTTGAGAAAGTCACCCGTGTGTGACGAAACGCGTCAGGGAGCGTCATCACGTAGGACGCAGACACACTACGTCATCACGGAGCGCTGGAGTAGACCGATCCGAGCGCCAACACCATAGAGGCTTGCCAGCAAAGATCAACACGTCACGATCTCTGGAACGTGTTGCAGCACTATCCACCCGCCCTGGACATCTGCTAGGACTGCGGATCATCCCGTTCGTGATCGGCGGTTCCCCAAGAACGGAGTGCAGCTACAGGATGGTGGTGATTATTATCACGATATGCTCTTTTATTCTGTACCTTTGTGGGTGCATTTTTTACCCCCCTCCTCCCCTTCCCCTCAATAAATTTACGGCTTTACACTATGGGGCGTGCGCTCTCTCCTCTCTCTTCTCTGCAGATTCCCAATGGACGTGGTTAGTCCTTTAGAGAGCAGCCGGAGACCCCTTGCACAAGCATCCATCCACATTTTTGGACTATCATCTTGAGGACTGGTTTTTACCCTCTTTTTTTTGCTTTTCTTGTTTTTTATTTTTTCACGGTGATTAATATTGTATGTTATCTGTTATCAAATATTGATTTTTGTTATTCACTTATTGATTGGGTTACATTGCTTGCTCAGGCACCTAGTTGGACCTCTGTCACTATTTAATTAGTATAGTTTGTTTATATATTCAATTTGAATGTATATATCCATTAGAGTTATCACTTACACTTAATTTTATATCTACACACTTTTATTCACATTAGTACCTAAAGTAGGCGCTGCTTTTTTCTTTGTTTGTCTTTGATAGATATATATATATATATATATATATATATTTATATATATATATATATATATATATATATATATATATATATATATATGTGGGAATTGCACGTCCAGGAAGACGATGTATAAATATAAACATTTACCTCACAGGGACAATTCCCTCACTGTATATACTTCAATATGTATAATTTCTACTCTTAAAACAGCTTAAAAAGGGGACAGGAGGGGAGAGAGAGAGGAGGGGAGAGAGAGAGGAGGGGAGAGAGACGTGGGGGGCAAAGAGAGAGAGGAGAGAGAGAGTAGGGGGGCAAAGAGAGAGAGGAGAGAGAGAGGAGGGGGCAAAGAGAGAGAGAGGAGAGAGACGAGGGGCTGGAGAAACTTTTGTGCCATGAATACTCCCGGCCTCTCTTCCTCCAACAGGGTGGAGAGGGGATAGGCGACGCTGAAATAGAGACAGGGACACGGGGAGGGGACACGGGGAGGGGACGCCTCACACTGCTCACCTCCGTCCTCCTGCCTGTAACGGCCGGAAAATCCAAACATGTGTATCCGCTCCTGGGAGAGAGAGATGTGTATGCAAGTCATTAACCACGTCCCGGTCATTAGGTCACTTTGCTCCTACGTGGGACTGACCCTTTAACCCATTAAACACGTCCCTGTCATTAGGTCACATTGCCCCTACGTGGGACTGACCCTTTAACCCATTAACCACGTCCCGGTCATTAGGTCACTTTGCTCCTACGTGGGACTGACCCTTTAACCCATTAAACACGTCCCTGTCATTAGGTCACATTGCCCCTACGTGGGACTGACCCCTTTAACCCATTAACCACGTCCCTGTCATTAGGTCACTTTGCCCCTACGTGGGACTGACCCTTTAACCCATTAAACACGTCCCGGTCAGTAGGTCACCTGAATGCCCATGGGGAGAGCGTCCCTTTAACCCATTAATCACCTGAATGCCCATGGTGGGAGCGTCCCTTTAACCCATTAATCACCTGAATGCCCATGGTGAGAGCGTCCCTTTAACCCATTAATCACCTGAATGCCCATGGTGAGAGCGTTCCTTTAACCCATTAATCACCTGAATGCCCATGGTGAGAGCGTCCCTTTAACCCATTAATCACCTGAATGCCCATGGTGAGAGCGTTCCTTGCCATATTTATACTGAACTCCAACTTCTGTTTAATCTCCGGGTTTTTCATCTTCCTCTAATACATGGAAATATAATAATGATGCAGAGTATACACTGATAATGATCACACCGCGCTGTATAATGATGCAGAGTATCTATACACTGATAATGATCACGCCGCGCTGTATAATGATGCAGAGTATCTATACACTGATAATGATCACGCCGCGCTGTATAATGATGCAGAGTATCTATACACTGATAATGATCACGCCACGCTGTATAATGATGCAGAGTATCTATACACTGATAATGATCACGCCGCGCTGTATAATGATGCAGAGTATCTATACACTGATAATGATCACGCCGCGCTGTATAATGATGCAGAGTATCTATACACTGATAATGATCACGCCGCGCTGTATAATGATGCAGAGTATCTATACACTGATAATGATCACGCCGCGCTGTATAATGATGCGGAGTATCTATACACTGGTAGTGATCACGCCGCGCTGTATAATGATGCAGAGTATCTATACACTGATAGTGATCACGCCGCGCTGTATAATGATGCAGAGTATCTATACACTGATAATGATCACGCCGCGCTGTATAATGAGGCAGAGTATCTATACACTGATAGTGATCACGCTGCGCTGTATAATGATGCTGAGTATCTATACACTGATAATGATCACGCCGCGCTGTATAATGATGCAGAGTATCTATACACTGATAGTGATCACGCCGCGCTGTATAATGATGCAGAGTATCTATACAATGATAATGATCACGCCGCGCTGTATAATGATGCAGACGATCTATACGCTGATAATGATCACGCCGCGCAGTATAATGATGCAGAGTATCTATACACTGATAGTGATCACGCCGCGCTGTATAATGATGCAGAGTATCTATACACTGATAATGATCACGCCGCGCTGTATAATGATGCAGAGTATCTATACACTGATAATGATCACGCCACGCTGTATAATGATGCAGAGTATCTATACACTGATAATGATCACGCCGCGCTGTATAATGATGCAGAGTATCTATACACTGATAATGATCACGCCGCGCTGTATAATGATGCAGAGTATCTATACACTGATAATGATCACGCCGCGCTGTATAATGATGCAGAGTATCTATACACTGATAATGATCACGCCGCGCTGTATAATGATGCGGAGTATCTATACACTGGTAGTGATCACGCCGCGCTGTATAATGATGCAGAGTATCTATACACTGATAGTGATCACGCCGCGCTGTATAATGATGCAGAGTATCTATACACTGATAATGATCACGCCGCGCTGTATAATGAGGCAGAGTATCTATACACTGATAGTGATCACGCTGCGCTGTATAATGATGCTGAGTATCTATACACTGATAATGATCACGCCGCGCTGTATAATGATGCAGAGTATCTATACACTGATAGTGATCACGCCGCGCTGTATAATGATGCAGAGTATCTATACAATGATAATGATCACGCCGCGCTGTATAATGATGCAGACGATCTATACGCTGATAATGATCACGCCGCGCAGTATAATGATGCAGAGTATCTATACACTGATAGTGATCACGCCGCGCTGTATAATGATGCAGAGTATCTATACACTGATAATGATCACGCCGCGCTGTATAATGATGCAGAGTATCTATACACTGATAGTGATCACGCTGCGCTGTATAATGATGCAGAGTATCTATACACTGATAGTGATCACGCCGCGCTGTATAATGATGCAGAGTATCTATACACTGATAATGATCACGCCGCGCTGTATAATGATGCAGAGTATCTATACACTGATAATGATCACGCTGCGCTGTATAATGATGCAGAGTATCTATACACTGATAGTGATCACGCCGCGCTGTATAATGATGCAGATTATCTATACACTGATAATGATTACACAGCGCTGTATATTGATGCAGAGTATCTATACACTGATAGTGATCACACAGCGCTGTATAATGATGCAGAGTATCTATACACTGATAGTGATCACGCTGCGCTGTATAATGATGCAGAGTATCTATACACTGATAGTGATCACGCCGCGCTGTATAATGATGCAGAGTATCTATACACTGATAATGATCACGCCGCGCTGTATAATGATGCAGAGTATCTATACACTGATAATGATCACGCCGCGCTGTATAATGATGCGGAGTATCTATACACTGGTAGTGATCACGCCGCGCTGTATAATGAGGCAGAGTATCTATACACTGATAGTGATCACGCTGCGCTGTATAATGATGCTGAGTATCTATACACTGATAATGATCACGCCGCGCTGTATAATGATGCAGAGTATCTATACACTGATAGTGATCACGCCGCGCTGTATAATGATGCAGAGTATCTATACAATGATAATGATCACGCCGCGCTGTATAATGATGCAGACGATCTATACGCTGATAATGATCACGCCGCGCAGTATAATGATGCAGAGTATCTATACACTGATAGTGATCACGCCGCGCTGTATAATGATGCAGAGTATCTATACACTGATAATGATCACGCCGCGCTGTATAATGATGCAGAGTATCTATACACTGATAGTGATCACGCTGCGCTGTATAATGATGCAGAGTATCTATACACTGATAATGATCACGCCGCGCTGTATAATGATGCAGAGTATCTATACACTGATAGTGATCACGCCGCGCTGTATAATGATGCAGAGTATCTATACACTGATAATGATCACGCCGCGCTGTATAATGATGCAGAGTATCTATACGCTGATAATGATCACGCTGCGCTGTATAATGATGCAGAGTATCTATACGCTGATAATGATCACTCCGCGCTGTATAATGATGCAGAGTATCTATACACTGATAGTGATCACGCCGCGCTGTATAATGATGCAGATTATCTATACACTGATAATGATTACACAGCGCTGTATATTGATGCAGAGTATCTATACACTGATAGTGATCACACAGCGCTGTATAATGATGCAGAGTATCTATACACTGATAGTGATCACGCTGCGCTGTATAATGATGCAGAGTATCTATACACTGATAGTGATCACGCCGCGCTGTATAATGATGCAGAGTATCTATACACTGATAATGATTACACAGCGCTGTATATTGATGCAGAGTATCTATACATTGATAGTGATCACGCTGCGCTGTATAATGATGCAGAGTATCTATACACTGTATAATGATCACGCTGCGCTGCGCTGTATAATGATGCAGAGTATCTATACACTGATAGTGATCACACGCTGCGCTGTATAATGATGCAGAGTATCTATACACTGTATAATGATCACGCTGCGCTGCGCTGTATAATGATGCAGAGTATCTATACACTGATAATGATCACGCCGCGCTGTATAATGATGCAGAGTATCTATACACTGATAATGATTACACAGCGCTGTATATTGATGCAGAGTATCCTCACCAAACCGAGGCTTTCTGGGTAATGTGTAAGAAATGTCCTCAGAAGGCTGCTGCTGACCCAGGCCCGAGAAGCCGACTCTCCCAGAAACGTCACATGATATTTGGACTGGGAAGAAAGGTAAACAGGTCATAGTGTGTGTGTGTGTAAAGGTAAACAGGTGTAGTAGTGTGTGTGTGTGTAAAGGTAAACAGGTCATGGTGTAGTAGTGTGTGTGTCTTTTTTTTTTTTTTTTAAATACAAAATACAATTATTTACAAATACACACAATATTTACAGAATAACACCCAGAAAATGACACAAACAATACATTTCTCTTACAGAGATTCCCTTTTCAAAGATATCTAAACACGTCTCTCCAACCTCTCAGATTCCCCCCCCCCCCCCGCTATATACACTTTACATCCGATAGATAAATAACACAAAGTAGTCAAGCAAGTTTCCTGCAAAAAGAAAACCTCATTATTAAAGTCCTATAGAATAGAAAAGGCTTCAGTCCGGGTCTTTTCCCCTTAATACTGTTCACATTAATAGTTGCCACTTTCAGCGGAGAGGGGCACTTTGCATATTTAGTGAATCAATCACCGCCCTTTTTTCCTATTAACATTTTTCTTTTTGACCATTTTCTTTCTCCCGGGGGGGCTCTCTGATGGCAGATTTCTCTTATTTGATGGTCCGGCCATCTCAATGTCCTGAATAGATCCTGACTGCTGTGAGGCCTGACTGTCCGACATATCAGGGTCTGCGTCATCCATCTTTTCACCCCAACTCTTTTCCTCCAATACCTCATATGTTTTGTGCAGCGAGATCTCGGACAGTTCCTTTATCTCCAGTTTTTGTAGCCTTCTTTCTAGCTGAGCTGGTTTGGGCAGTCCTGTTTTTACTTTTCATTGTTTCCTGTTCATCATCGCCATCTTTGCGAGGTTCGCCGCCATCCCCGCAAGGTTCCTCACCTTCCGGAGTAGAATTATGTGTATCTAGTACTAAACTCTGATCGCTCCTGTGTTCTCCATCTGACTCTCCCTGGGCCAGAGGTGCAGGTTCTAGACCAAAATACCCCAAAACCTCCTCCACACGTGCGAGCCCAAGACCCCCCGAAGACTCCGCTCTCTTTATCATGAGATGCTGTATTCTGTACACTACACATTTCCCTCTGTCTATAATGGTTGTGTTCGGCTTCTGGGCAACCATTAAAGGAATGACCACATTTATAGCACAGGTTGCAGACTATGCTTCAGACATACAAGTAACATTTAGGTAAAGGAGTCCCTGTTCCGAAGAGCTTACAATCTAATTTGTTGGTAGGGAGAACGTACAGAGACAGTAGGAGGGAGTTCTGGTAAGTGCGTCTGCAGGGGGCCACGCTTTATGTATGAGGTGTTAATCAGCCATGGAGCTACTCATATGCTTCCTTAAGCAAGTGTGTTTTAAGGTGGGGCCTCAAAAGCCTCTACTGCTTCAGCGTTTTCCACTGCTTCACCCATTTCTACCTCATTCAGAGTTTGCCTCCCAGTGGGCGTTAGGCGGGGTGCTTTGCTCGGTATCCACCAATCAGGGTTCTTCAGATTTAACCCTTCTGTTTTAAGTGCACTTCATCAGTGCACTTGTTGGGTTCATTTCATTTTTGTTTGACTGGTTTATCTTTGTTCTACTTGGTAACAAGTAGAATTGCTGTTCAACTGAATTGGCCGGCTTCGCCGGCCAATCAGTTTCAAACCAGATCAAAATAGACCCATTTCTACCTCATTCAGAGTTTGCCTCCCAGTGGGCGTTAGGCGGGGTGCTTTGCTCGGTATCCACCAATCAGGGTTCTTCAGATTTAACCCTTCTGTTTTAAGTGCACTTCATCAGTGCACTTGTTGGGTTCATTTAATTTTTGTTTGACTGGTTTATCTTTGTTCTACTTGGTAACAAGTAGAATTGCTGTTCAACTGAATTGGCCGGCGAAACCAGATCAAAATAGGCCCATTTCTACCTCAGACACTTCTTCCTGGGCCTGGGCTGATTGCTGCTCTGTCTCAGGTGTATTGCCACCATTATTCAGGCTCAGCCTGGGCTGTTTGCAGTGAGTCTGCCTTGGGTGTGGCTGCTAATTGCTGCATCTTTCTGCAACCCTCAGCTGTATGCAGGGTCTCTGTCTCAGGTGCAGCTGTATGCAGGGTCTCTGTCTCAGGTGCAGCTGTATGCAGGGTCTCTGTCTCAGGTGCAGCTGCTTGCAGGGTCTGTGTCTCAGGTGCAGCTGTATGCAGGGTCTCTGTCTCAGGTGCAGCTGTATGCAGGGTCTCTGTCTCAGGTGCAGCTGTATGCAGGGTCTGTCTCAGGTGCAGCTGTTTGCAGGGTCTGTCTCAGGTGCAGCTGTATGCAGGGTCTCTGTCTCAGGTGCTGCTGTTTGCAGGGTCTGTGTCTCAGGTGCAGCTGCATGCAGGGTCTCTGTCTCAGGTGCAGCTGTTTGCAGGGTCTCTGTCTCAGATGCAGCTGTTTGCAGGGTCTGTCTCAGGTGCAGCTGTTTGCAGGGTCTCTGTCTCAGATGCAGCTGTTTGCAGGGTCTGTCTCAGGTGCAGCTGTATGCAGGGTCTCTGTCTCAGGTGCTGCTGTTTGCAGGGTCTGTCTCAGGTGCAGCTGTTTGCAGGGTATCTGTCTCAGGTGCAGCTGTTTGCAGGGTCTCTGTCTCAGGTGCAGCTGTATGCAGGGTCTCTGTCTCAGGTGCAGCTGTATGCAGGGTCTGTCTCAGGTGCAGCTGTATGCAGGGTCTCTGTCTCAGGTGCAGCTGTATGCAGGGTCTCTGTCTCAGGTGCAGCTGTTTGCAGGGTCTCTGTCTCAGGTGCAGCTGTTTGCAGGGTATCTGTCTCAGGTGCAGCTGTTTGCAGGGTCTCTGTCTCAGGTGCAGCTGTATGCAGGGTCTCTGTCTCAGGTGCAGCTGTATGCAGGGTCTGTCTCAGGTGCAGCTGTATGCAGGGTCTCTGTCTCAGGTGCAGCTGTATGCAGGGTCTCTGTCTCAGGTGCAGCTGTATGCAGGGTCTCTGTCTCAGGTGCAGCTGTATGCAGGGTCTGTCTCAGGTGCAGCTGTATGCAGGGTCTCTGTCTCAGGTGCTGCTGTTTGCAGGGTCTGTCTCAGGTGCAGCTGTTTGCAGGGTATCTGTCTCAGGTGCAGCTGTTTGCAGGGTATCTGTCTCAGATGCAGCTGTTTGCAGGGTCTCTGTCTCAGGTGCAGCTGTATGCAGGGTCTGTCTCAGGTGCAGCTGTATGCAGGGTCTCTGTCTCAGGTGCAGCTGTATGCAGGGTCTCTGTCTCAGGTGCAGCTGTATGCAGGGTCTCTGTCTCAGGTGCAGCTGTATGCAGGGTCTGTGTCTCAGGTGCAGCTGTATGCAGGGTCTCTGTCTCAGGTGCAGCTGTATGCAGGGTCTCTGTCTCAGGTGCAGCTGTATGCAGGGTCTCTGTCTCAGGTGCTGCTGTATGCAGGGTCTGTGTCTCAGGTGCTGCTGTATGCAGGGTCTGTGTCTCAGGTGCAGCTGTATGCAGGGTCTGTGTCTCAGGTGCAGCTGTATGCAGGGTCTCTGTCTCAGGTGCAGCTGTATGCAGGGTCTCTGTCTCAGGTGCAGCTGTATGCAGGGTCTGTGTCTCAGGTGCAGCTGTATGCAGGGTCTCTGTCTCAGGTGCAGCTGTATGCAGGGTCTCTGTCTCAGGTGCAGCTGTATGCAGGGTCTGTCTCAGGTGCTGCTGTATGCAGGGTCTGTGTCTCAGGTGCAGCTGTATGCAGGGTCTCTGTCTCAGGTGCAGCTGTATGCAGGGTCTCTGTCTCAGGTGCAGCTGTATGCAGGGTCTCTGTCTCAGGTGCAGCTGTTTGCAGGGTCTCTGTCTCAGGTGCAGCTATATGCAGGGTCTCTGTCTCAGGTGCAGCTGTATGCAGGGTCTCTGTCTCAGGTTCAGCTGTATACAGGGTCTCTGTCTCAGGTGCAGCTGTATGCAGGGTCTGTCTCAGGTGCAGCTGTATGCAGGGTCTCTGTCTCAGGTGCAGCTGTTTGCAGGGTCTGTCTCAGGTGCAGCTGTTTGCAGGGTCTCTGTCTCAGGTGCAGCTATATGCAGGGTCTCTGTCTCAGGTGCAGCTGTATGCAGGGTCTCTGTCTCAGGTGCAGCTGTATGCAGGGTCTCTGTCTCAGGTACAGCTGTTTGCAGGGTCTGTCTCAGGTGCAGCTGTATGCGGGGTCTCTGTCTCAGGTACAGCTGTATGCAGGGTCTGTCTCAGGTGCAGCTGTATGCAGGGTCTCTGTCTCAGGTACAGCTGTTTGCAGGGTCTGTGTCTCAGGTGCAGCTGTATGCAGGGTCTGTCTCCGGTGCAGCTGTTTGCAGGGTCTGTCTCAGGTACAGCTGTATGCAGGGTCTGTCTCAGGTACAGCTGTATGCAGGGTCTGTGTCTCAGGTGCAGCTGTATGCAGGGTCTGTCTCCGGTGCAGCTGTTTGCAGGGTCTGTCTCAGGTACAGCTGTATGCAGGGTCTGTCTCAGGTACAGCTGTATGCAGGGTCTGTGTCTCAGGTGCAGCTGTATGCAGGGTCTGTGTCTCAGGTGCAGCTGTATGCAGGGTCTGTCTCAAGTGCAGCTGTTTGCAGGGTCTGTCTCAGGTGCAGCTGTATGCAGGGTCTGTCTCAGGTACAGCTGTATGCAGGGTCTGTCTCATGTGCAGCTGTATGCAGGGTCTGTCTCAGGTACAGCTGTATGCAGGGTCTGTCTCAGGTACAGCTGTATGCAGGGTCTCTGTCTCAGGTGCAGCTGTATGCAGGGTCTGTGTCTCAGGTGCAGCTGTATGCAGGGTCTCTGTCTCAGGTGCAGCTGTATGTAGGGTCTGTCTCAGGTGCAGCAGTATGCAGGGTCTGTCTCAGGTGCAGCTGTATGCAGAGTCTCTGTCTCAGGTGCAGCTGTTTGCAGGGTCTCTGTCTCAGGTGCAGCTGCTTGCAGGGTCTCTGTCTCAGGTACAGCTGTATGCAGGGTCTCTGTCTCAGGTGCAGCTGTATGCAGGGTCTCTGTCTCAGGTGCAGCTGTATGCAGGGTCTCTGTCTCAGGTGCAGCTGTTTGCAGGGTCTCTGTCTCAGGTGCAGCTGCTTGCAGGGTCTGTCTCAGGTACAGCTGTATGCAGGGTCTCTGTCTCAGGTGCAGCTGTTTGCAGGGTCTCTGTCTCAGGTGCTGCTGTTTGCAGGGTCTCTGTCTCAGGTGCAGCTGTATGCAGGGTCTGTCTCAGGTACAGCTGTATGCAGGGTCTCTGTCTCAGGTGCAGCTGTATGCAGGGTCTCTGTCTCAGGTGCAGCTGTATGCAGGGTCTCTGTCTCAGGTGCAGCTGTATGCAGGGTCTCTGTCTCAGGTGCAGCTGTATGCAGGGTCTGTCTCAGGTGCAGCTGTATGCAGGGTCTCTGTCTCAGGTGCAGCTGTATGCAGGGTCTCTGTCTCAGGTGCAGCTGTTTGCAGGGTCTCTGTCTCAGGTGCTGCTGTTTGCAGGGTCTCTGTCTCAGGTGCTGCTGTTTGCAGGGTCTCTGTCTCAGGTGCAGCTGTATGCAGGGTCTGTCTCAGGTACAGCTGTATGCAGGGTCTCTGTCTCAGGTGCAGCTGTATGCAGGGTCTGTCTCAGGTGCAGCTGTATGCAGGGTCTCTGTCTCAGGTGCAGCTGTTTGCAGGGTCTCTGTCTCAGGTGCAGCTGTTTGCTGGGTCTGTGTCTCAGGTGCAGCTGTATGCAGGGTCTCTGTCTCATGTGCAGCTGTATGCAGGGTCTCTGTCTCAGGTGCAGCTGTTTGCAGGGTCTCTGTCTCAGGTGCAGCTGTATGCAGGGTCTGTCTCAGGTGCAGCTGTTTGCTGGGTCTGTGTCAGGTGCAGCTGTATGCAGGGTCTATGTCTCAGGTGCAGCTGTATGCAGGGTCTCTGTCTCAGGTGCTGCTGTATGCAGGGTCTCTGTCTCCGGTGCTGCTGTATGCAGGGTCTGTGTCTCAGGTGCAGCTGTTTGCAGGGTCTCTGTCTCAGGTGCTGCTGTATGCAGGGTCTCTGTCTCCGGTGCAGCTGTATGCAGGGTCTCTGTCTCAGGTGCTGCTGTTTGCAGGGTCTCTGTCTCAGGTGCAGCTGTTTGCAGGGTCTCTGTCTCAGGTGCAGCTGTTTGCAGGGTCTCTGTCTCAGGTGCAGCTGTATGCAGGGTCTCTGTCTCAGGTACAGCTGTATGCAGGGTCTCTGTCTCAGGTGCAGCTGTATGCAGGGTCTCTGTCTCAGGTGCAGCTGTATGCAGGGTCTCTGTCTCAGGTACAGCTGTATGCAGGGTCTCTGTCTCAGGTGCAGCTGTATGCAGGGTCTGTCTCAGGTGCAGCTGTATGCAGGGTCTGTCTCAGGTGCAGCTGTATGCAGGGTCTGTGTCTCAGGTACAGCTGTATGCAGGGTCTCTGTCTCAGGTGCTGCTGTATGCAGGGTCTGTGTCTCAGGTACAGCTGTATGCAGGGTCTCTGTCTCAGGTGCAGCTGTTTGCAGGGTCTCTGTCTCAGGTGCAGCTGTTTGCAGGGTCTGTCTCAGGTGCAGCTGTAGTTGCCTGTGCATTAGTGTGTATCTGTCACGCTGTGCTCACCACAAATAAGACGAGACCCCGGTACTGAGGTGGGAATATATATAAAGCCACCTACAGGCACGGGGGTAGGTCTGGAGTACGGATAGTCGAGATAGCCGGGTCTGGTGTGGAGAGGTTAGAATCGTCGTATATAGTTGCCACGGTCAGGGTAGGAGAGGCCCGGAATGTACTAGTAGCCGAGGTCGGAGCTGGAGAGGGTAGAATCGTCGTGGTCCGAATGTCGAGTTCAGGGTAGGAGAGTAGCGGAGGGTCGAGGATAGCCGAGATCAGCAGTTTAGAGAAGCGGTAGTCCAAAGGCAAGTTGGGTCGGTACACAGGTAAGTAATAGCAGGACAGGACAGGACGTAGAAGCGCTGGATAGGTAAGCACAGGAAACATGCTATGATCAGCCAAAGTGGCAGTGGCACCGCTGAGCATAAATAGGCAGGATGAGCCAATCCACAGAGGGGTGTGGAGCGGAGGTGCGGCCTCCGCGGAGACCGCGATAGGCAGAGCGTGGGACAGGTGAAGGTGGTTAAGGGCTGATGGCCTAGTTGCCACGGAGCTTGGGTGCGTCGCACACGCGTCACGTGCGTGCGCCGCGCGCCGATGACGTGCAGCGCAACCTGGGGGGCGGAGACAACACCCGCAGCTTCTGGTGACGTCAAGGCTATGCGCATGCGTGCCGCACGACTCGCGGGAGAAGTCCCGTCAGAGGAAGCTCAGCGCGTGCGCAGAGGTAGTGCGGAGCGCGCGTGGAGCGGCGAAGATCCAGACGCCTCACAGTATCTTCTTACTAACTTGTGGGATAACAATTTCTGTGACCCCCAGTCTCCTTTTCTCATGTTCTGCCTGCCTTTTACTCCTGGCTTCACTAAACCATGAGCTGGTTTTAGCCGCAGTTCTCTTACCCGTCTGGTTCTGAGCCGGACTTTCAGTATTCTCCATCTCAGCTTCTTTCTGCCCAACATTTTCATTCATCTCTTTTTCCATATTTTCTGACTCTTTCTTTTGCAAAAGTTTCTGCACTTTAGCTTCCAGGGAAACTTTCTTATCCGCATTCAGATTAGCTTGAGACATGGTTCCCACTCCTCTCCCTCCTCCAGGGTCTGCCGCCATCTTGGCCCACAGCTCCTCCCCTTCCTGTGTGTGAGGGGGAGGCTGCCGCTGCCCGCGCTGTACCTGTGCTGTGTATACATGGTGTAGTAGTGTGTGTGAGGGGGGGGCTGGCACTGCCCGCGCTGTACCTGTGCTGTGTATACATGGTGTAGTAGTGTGTGAGGGGGGGGCTGGCACTGCCCGCGCTGTACCTGTGCTGTGTATACATGGTGTAGTAGTGTGTGTGAGGGGGAGGCTGGCACTGCCCGCGCTGTACCTGTGCTGTGTATACATGGTGTAGTAGTGTGTGTGAGGGGGAGGCTGGCACTGCCCGCGCTGTACCTGTGCTGTGTATACATGGTGTAGTAGTGTGTGTGAGGGGGAGGCTGCCGCTGCCCGCGCTGTACCTGTGCTGTGTATACATGGTGTAGTAGTGTGTGTGAGGGGGAGGCTGGCACTGCCCGCGCTGTACCTGTGCTGTGTATACATGGTGTAGTAGTGTGTGTGAGGGGGAGGCTGGCACTGCCCGCACTGTACCTGTGCTGTGTATACATGGTGTAGTAGTGTGTGTGAGGGGGAGGCTGGCACTGCCCGCGCTGTACCTGTGCTGTGTATACATGGTGTAGTAGTGTGTGTGAGGGGGAGGCTGGCACTGCCCGCGCTGTACCTGTGCTGTGTATACATGGTGTAGTAGTGTGTGTGAGGGGGAGACTGGCACTGCCCGCGCTGTACCTGTGCTGTGTATACATGGTGTAGTAGTGTGTGTGAGGGGGAGGCTGGCACTGCCCGCGCTGTACCTGTGCTGTGTATACATGGTGTAGTAGTGTGTGTGAGGGGGGCTGGCACTGCCACTGGGGGGGGGGGGGAGGAGAGAGAGAGAGAACGAGAGATACTTACAGGGAGCTGATCTACTGAATTGGCAAAAAGAAAATAGTTTGCACTGTCAGGGTCAGAATCGATCATTGCCGGCCACCTGTGTAACACAAACACACAGTTATAGTAAGTGTAACACACATACACACAGTTATAGTAAGTGTATTAGGTGTAACACACACACACACACAGTTATAGTAAGTGTAACACACACACACAGTTATAGTAAGTGTAACACAAACACACAGTTATAGTAAGTGTAATACAAACACACAGTTATAGTAAGTGTAATACAAACACACAGTTATAGTAAGTGTAACACACACACACACAGTTATAGTAAGTGTAACACACACACACACAGTTATAGTAAGTGTATTAGGTGTAACATACACACACACAGTTATAGTAAGTGTATTAGGTGTAACACACACACACACACAGTTATAGTAAGTGTATTAGGTGTAACGCACACACACACAGTGATAGTAGTGAGTATACAAGCTGTAGTACGGTGTAGCAGAGTGTGTTAGCAGTGAGTGAGTACGAGTTCTCACCATGGGTATCCGTACTGTTTTGCCCACACTAGAGACCCCGGAATAAACGCAGCGTAAATAATGTCATTTTCACATCCCGACCACGTCTCTTCTGGGATATCACAGCTGTTATACCGCGTGTCTGCAAGGGACCAGAGGCGTCAGTACAGGAATAGCAGAGAGGGCTGAAAGGCAGGGTGGGGGTGCAGTGACAGAGCTGTGTGTGTGGGGGGTCAGTACAGGAATAGCAGAGAGGGCTGAAGGGCAGGGTGGGGGTGCAGTGACAGAGCTGTGTGTGTGGGGGGTCAGTACAGGAATAGCAGAGAGGGCTGCAGGGCAGGATGGAGGTGCAGTGACAGAGCTGTGTGTATGGGGGGGGGGCAGTACAGGAATAGCAGAGAGGGATGCAGGGCAGGATGGAGGTGCAGTGACAGAGCTGTGTGTGGGGTCAGTACAGGAATAGAAGAGAGGGCTGCAGGGCAGGATGGAGGTGCAGTGACAGAGCTGTGTGTGTGTGGGGGGGCAGTACAGGAATAGCAGAGAGGGCTACAGGGCAGGATGGAGGTGCAGTGACAGAGCTATGTGTGTGTTGGGGGGGCAGTACAGGAATAGCAGAGAGGGCTGCAGGGCAGGGTGGAGGTGCAGTGACAGAGCTGTGTGTGTGTGTGGGGGGGGGGGCAGTACAGGAATAGCAGAGAGGGCTGCAGGGCAGGATGGAGGTGCAGTGACAGAGCTTTGTGTGTGTGTGGGGGGGGGGCAGTACAGGAATAGCAGAGAGGGCTGCAGGGCAGGATGGAGGTGCAATGACAGAGCTGTGTGTGTGTGGGGGGGGTCAGTACGGGAATAGCAGAGAGGGCTGCAGGGCAGGATGGAGGTGCAGTGACAGAGCTGTGTGTGTGTGGGGGGGGGGGGGCAGTACAGGAATAGCAGAGAGGGCTGCAGGGCAGGATGGAGGTGCAGTGACAGCTGTGTGTGTGTGGGGGGGGCAGTACAGGAATAGCAGAGAGGGCTGCAGGGCAGGATGGAGGTGCAGTGACAGAGCTGTGTGTGTGTGGGGGGGCAGTACAGGAATAGCAGAGAGGGCTGCAGGGCAGGATGGAGGTGCAGTGACAGAGCTGTGTGTGTGTGGGGGGGGGGCAGTACAGGAATAGCAGAGAGGGCTGCAGGGCAGGATGGAGGTGCAGTGACAGAGCTGTGTGTGTGGGGGGGGGGGCAGTACAGGAATAGCAGAGAGGGAGCAGGGCAGGATGGAGGTGCAGTGGCAGAGCTGTGTGTGTGTGGGGGGGGGGTGTCATGATCGGGGTATGAGGGGTTAATGGGATCTGTGTACATGTTGATCTGCATCCCCGTGCTTCAGCAGAATTGCCCCAGGTCTTAGATTTATTCCCCCAGCAGTCTGTGTTATATTCCTGTATGTGTAGAAATCATGTCGGGAGGGAAAGGGTTAACCATAGTGTGTATATGTTGATCTGCATCCCCCTGCTTCAGTAGAATTAATTGCTATGTTATGTATTAACATGGAGAGAGGGTTAACTGTGTATTTGTCATAATGTAAACCCCATAGAACCATATCTCTGAATGTGTTTGTGCTACAAGGCTGACATTTGGATATGCTTTCCTATGCAACGAACACAGGTTGCATACATATTGTTAATCTGATTTAAAATATGGGAGAAATAGTTATGTTATCGCTGTTTTTACTATAACTTTGGATATAAGTTTGGAGGCTCGCCAAATGGCCCCTTTGATATGTAATTGTACAATCAAAGGAGGCCACTTAAAAGGCTTCATTGCATATGCAGCCAGATCCCACCGCTGCCAACATTTTTTATATATGCTTGTCACGAGAAAACAGCACATATATACAATAACCGGGCCAGATTGAACAAGACTAGGATATAGTAAACTGAATGAGTTTATTTCCTATGAGCAGAACAGACAATACATCAAGCAAATAACATACAATAACCGGGCCAGATTGGACAAGACTAGGATATAGTAAACTGAATTAGTTTAATTCCTATGAGCAGAACAGACTAGCAAATAACATTACAGAAATATTTACACTTACTGAGGTTGGACAAGGTGATATTCAGCCGAACAGCAGCTCTTTAGTTGTTATAGGTCACAACAAGCTCGACAAAACGACAGCAACAAGCAACCACCACAGGAATAAGGTATGCACGCAACTATATAGACGCAGACCCCCATTCCTACCATGGCAGTTCAGTTATTGGTGAAGACAAATCTTGACCCAATCACAGGTTGCCAGGTAACGCAAAAAGCTGGGTTTACCCAGCCCCTCATTAATACAACCCTCCCCTGTGGCTACTTGGCCAGCCCATTTATAAAAAAACTATGACCTGATGCCTTCGTTGCCATCCTGTCTAGCAAAAATGCTTATGTGGCAGGGGTTTTTCATGTAGGGTGTCACTTTTGACAGGTGAAATGGTTATCACCTAGTTGTGAGATCTGGCTGCATATGCAATGAAGCCTTTCAAGTGGCCTCCTTTGATTGTACAATTACATATCAAAGGGGCCATTTGGCGAGCCTCCAAACTTATATCCAAAGTTATAGTAAAAACAGTGATAACATAACTATTTCTCCCATATTTTAAATCAGATTAACAATATGTATGCAACCTGTGTTCGTTGCATAGGAAAGCATATCCAAATGTCAGCCTTGTAGCACAAACACATTCAGAGATATGGTTCTGTGGGGTTTACATTATGACAAATACACAGTTAACCCTCTCTCCATGTTAATACATAACATAGCAATTAATTCTACTGAAGCAGGGGGGTGCAGATCAACATATACACACTATGGTTAACCCTTTCCCTCCCGACATGATTTCTACACATACAGGAATATAACACAGACTGCTGGGGGAATACAGCTCAGACCTCGGGCAATTCTGCTGAAGCAGGGGGATGCAGTTCAACATGTACACAGATCCCATTAACCCCTCATACCCCGATCATGACAGGGGGCAGTACAGGAATAGCAGAGAGGATGGAGGTGCAGTGACAGAGCTGTGCGGGGGAGAGGAGGTCAGGAGATAAATACAATACATACCTGTGTTCATGGAACATGACCAGTGTTCCGGTAACAATGAGGGATCCACAGCCCTTTCCAATCTCCTCCACTTCATACAGCTCTCTCTGTAACACTGAACCCAGGCGACACACTGACCTGCCAGAGAGGGAGCTGTGAGCCTGTCCCTCCCCCCGCAGGGTGACACAGTGACACAGACAGAAGGGAGCTATGAGTCTGTCCCTCCCCCCGCAGGGTGACACAGTGACACAGACAGAAGGGAGCTATGAGTCTGTTCCTCCCCCCGCAGGGTGACACAGTGACACAGACAGAAGGGAGCTATGAGACTGTCCCTGCCCCCGCAGGGTGACACAGTGACACAGACAGAAGGGAGCTATGAGTCTGTCCCTCCCCCCGCAGGGTGACACAGTGACACAGACAGAAGGGAGCTATGAGACTGTCCCTCCCCCGCAGGGTGACACAGTAACACAGACAGAAGGGAGCTATGAGTCTGCCCCTCCCCCCGCAGGGTGACACAGTGACACAGACAGAAGGGAGCTATGAGTCTGCCCCTCCCCCCGCAGGGTGACACAGTGACACAGACAGAAGGGAGCTATGAGACTGTCCCTCCCCCCGCAGGGTGACACAGTGACACAGACAGAAGGGAGCTATGAGCCTGTCCCTCCCCCGCAGGGTGACACAGTGACACAGACAGAAGGGAGCTATGAGACTGTCCCTCCCCCCGCAGGGTGACACAGTGACACAGACAGAAGGGAGCTATGAGCCTGTCCCTCCCCCCGCAGGGCGACACACTGACCTGCCAGAGAGGGAGCTGTGAGCCTGTCCCTCCCCCCGCAGGGTGACATACTGACCTGCCAGAGAGGGAGCTGTGAGCCTGTCCCTCCCCCCGCAGGGTGACACAGTGACACAGACAGAAGGGAGCTATGAGACTGTCCCTCCCCCCGCAGGGTGACACAGTGACACAGACAGAAGGGAGCTATGAGCCTGTCCCTCCCCCCGCAGGGCGACACACTGACCTGCCAGAGAGGGAGCTGTGAGCCTGTCCCTCCCCCCGCAGGGTGACACAGTGACACAGACAGAAGGGAGCTATGAGACTGTCCCTCCCCCCGCAGGGTGACAGTAACACAGACAGAAGGGAGCTGTGAGCCTGTCCCTCCCCCCGCAGGGTGACACAGTGACACAGACAGAAGGCAGCTATGAGCCTGACCCTCCCCCCGCAGGGTGACATAGTGACACAGACAGAAGGGAGCTATGAGTCTGTCCCTCCCCCCGCAGGGTGACACAGTGACACAGACAGAAGGGAGCTATGAGACTGTCCCTCCCCCCGCAGGGTGACACAGTGACACAGACAGAAGGGAGCTATGAGACTGTCCCTCCCCCTCAGGGTGACACAGTGACACAGACAGAAGGGAGCTATGAGTCTGTCCCTCCCCCCGCAGGGTGACACAGTGACACAGACAGAAGGGAGCTATGAGTCTGTCCCTCCCCCCGCAGGGTGACACAGTGACACAGACAGAAGGGAGCTATGAGCCCGTCCCTCCCCCGCAGGGTGACACAGTGACACAGACAGAAGGGAGCTATGAGCCTGTCCCTCCCCCCGCAGGGGGACACAGTGACACAGACAGAAGGGAGCTATGAGTCTGTCCCTCCCCCGCTGGGTGACACAGTGATACAGACAGAAGGGAGCTATGAGCCTGTCCCTCCCCCGCAGGGTGACACAGTGACACAGACAGAAGGGAGCTATGAGTCTGTCCCTCCCCCCGCAGGGGGACACAGTGACACAGACAGAAGGGAGCTATGAGCCTGTCCCTCCCCCCGCAGGGGGACACAGTGACACAGACAGAAGGGAGCTATGAGCCTGTCCCTCCCCCGCAGGGTGACAGTGACACAGACAGAAGGGAGCTATGAGTCTGTCCCTCCCCCCGCAGGGTGACACAGTGACACAGACAGAAGGGAGCTATGAGCCTGTCCCTCCCCCGCAGGGTGACACAGTGATACAGACAGAAGGGAGCTATGAGCCTGTCCCTCCCCCCGCAGGGTGACACAGTGACACAGACAGAAGGGAGCTATGAGTCTGTCCCTCCCCCTGCAGGGTGACACAGGGTGACACAGACAGAAGGGAGCTATGAGTCTGTCCCTCCCCCCGCAGGGTGACACAGTGACAGACAGAAGGGAGCTATGAGTCTGTCCCTCCCCCCGCAGGGTGACACAGTGACACAGACAGAAGGGAGCTATGAGTCTGTCCCTCCCCCCGCAGGGTGACACAGTGACACAGACAGAAGGGAGCTATGAGACTGTCCCTCCCCCCGCAGGGTGACACAGTGACACAGACAGAAGGGAGCTATGAGTCTGTCCCTCCCCCCGCAGGGTGACACAGTGACACAGACAGAAGGGAGCTATGAGACTGTCCCTCCCCCCGCAGGGTGACACAGTGACACAGACAGAAGGGAGATATGAGTCTGTCCCTCCCCCGCAGGGTGACACAGTGACACAGACAGAAGGGAGCTATGAGTCTGTCCCTCCCCCCGCAGGGTGACACAGTGACACAGACAGAAGGGAGCTATGAGACTGTCCCTCCCCCCGCAGGGTGACACAGTGACACAGACAGAAGGGAGATATGAGTCTGTCCCTCCCCCGCAGGGTGACACAGTGACACAGACAGAAGGGAGCTATGAGCCTGTCCCTCCCCCCGCAGGGTGACACAGTGACACAGACAGAAGGGAGCTATGAGTCTGTCCCTCCTCAGCAGGGTGACAGTGACACAGACAGAAGGGAGCTATGAGTCTGTCCCTCCCCCCGCAGGGTGACAAAGACAGAAGGGAGCTATGAGACTGTCCCTCCCCCCGCAGGGTGACACAGTAACACAGACAGAAGGGAGCTATGAGCCTGTCCCTCCCCCGCAGGGTGACACAGTGACACAGCCTGTCCCTCCCCCCGCAGTGTGACACAGACAGAAGGGAGCTATGAGTCTGTCCCTCCCCCGCAGGGTGACACAGTGACACAGACAGAAGGGAGCTATGAGTCTGTCCCTCTGTGATGGATTGGATAAAATGCCTATTTCTTCATCTGTAATACTTTGCTATGATTCCTTACTCAAAATGGCTACCGCAGCTACCCCTCCCTTCAAGTAAAGAAGATGGCACCGAGGAATTCCCCTCAAATGCTGATGTGTCCAAGAAAACCTACAATAACAAGACCATAAATCATAACAACAAGACCATACAAGGACGAGACCTAACAAAAGAATCACTGAGCTGTCTAGCTCTTTTGCATACAAACCCCCTCCCCTACAGCCCCTGTATATGAACGCAGGCTGTGTAGGAATAAAGTCAGACATTATCATACTGAACGTGTGTCAGCGTGATCTTTTCTCAGTGCACGCATTACCTACGTAGGAAAATAATCTGGACGGGGACAGATACTCTGCAGACGATTGTTCTGATCCAAATCAGTTGGCGCCCAACGTGGGGCTCTGGGTTTTGAACCAACGGACAGCCGTGCGCAGAGGGACCGGGGTGGACCAAATGCGGACGCGGCAGGAGACTGATCACCTCTGGAGTACGGTAAGATAACATTTATTATCTACCGATACGCACTGTGTCCGCTGTTGGTCTATTTCTGTGTCTCATACGGCTCTCCGAGGGTCACCTAAAGACAGGTAGATATCTTGCCCAGAGCCCGGTTTAAAATCAAACCTGTTACCTAGACTATCTGTCACTCGGTATATGTTTACATGTTGTATATGTTAGTCAGTGCCGCAAGTGGGAGCCCGGAGTGGAGTGGGATTTTTGTCGGCTGACTAGAGGTCGTGTCATTGTACGTTGTAAACTTGGTGGAAGGAGGGGTAAAGGGGGAGTAAGGTATAGTCGGTTCAGAGAGGAACACATGATCCCTGGAGTGACTGCATGGTTGGCGCGTTGCAGAGGGAGGGGTGTTGAAGGCGCGTTACGGTTGGTAACTGCGCGGAATCCTGTCGATTGATCCCTGAACAACCTTTCCCTCTCTCGTAATCAAGTTGTATGTTATGTCCAAAATGTGTTTGTGTATTAGTGTTGAGAATTCATGAGGACGGGTGGGGATTGTTGAGAGTAGAAGAGATAGCCCATAGGTGCTTGGGCAATAACCCCTAGACGTTAAACTGCCCGAACTCCTGTTTTTTCCGCGTTAAGGTACACTTTGCAGTAAGAAAGAAAGTGAATAGGAAAGAAATAGGCAAGTGAATTTGCTGATAGATAATAAAGGCATATGATTGTGTTGTGAAAGTAAGTATTGAGGGTTATTTTTATGAAAAGTTTATATGCAGAAATTGGGATACAATTAGAAAGTGTTCTAAGTGAAAAAAGGCAGGACATTTTTGCAAGTAATTGCAGTGTAGCTTGAAAAAAAAAAAAAAAAAAAAAAAAAAAAAAAAGGTGCAGTTTTAACATTTGAGCACAGGCAAGTAAGACAGGGAAAGGAGTCTTAGCCTGCCACCTAGTGGCCGAGAGAGAGAACAGAACGGAAAAGAATGGGACAGCCCTGGTAACATTTATTTGAAAGCTTTGTTCGTACTGGCCACACGAATGGGTCTTTTAAAACCAACCAGAAAATATTCTTTTTCCTTCTGTTCTAATGGCAACTAGAAAGAGGGGTCTTTTTCTGTGGGAGGGAGAAGTTCAGGGAGCGCAGTCTTGTGTGCTTTTGAATCCCACAGGGAAATATACCTTACGTTAGTATGAGTCAAAATAATTCTGTTGAGGGACAGAAGGGTACCGCTGCATTTATTTTATCATTGCCAGGACAGAAGTTAATATAATAACAAGTGAAAAAACAAAGCCAGTAGGCTGTTTAAAGTATGTAGTATTACTGCAGCAGAAGGCAGGTTACAACCAGAAGTGTGGCGAAAGATATTGAAAGAAAAGAGAGGAATTTTGAATGATAACAACCTGCTGAAGATAGCAGAAGCCTGGTTTAATGTTACCAAGGCTGTCCAGAGAAAAATGGACCGAGCAGGAGATAGAAAAGGGAGGGAAGATTGTTTTAATTGTGGTGTGACTGATTTATCTATACTCACTCCTTTGTTACCTTCGCTCCCAGCTCCAGCAGCACCCCCACCTATACAACCCACTACCCCGCCCACGAATGACAAACCAATTTTGACTGTTTATGTAGCACAACTATATCCTGTGATGCAGGCAGACGGTTCCTATTACACCCCGACTGCGCCCCTAATGCCCCTGATGCCAGTCCTTTCACCCCAAAGAATCACTGCCCCGGCGGTAGGGATTCAAGTCTACCCTGACACAACAATAGCACACAGACCCAGCAGCAGTGTCCACTACAGTGCGCCCTATAGTTTTGACTCAGATAGTGAGTCACAGGCCGCTGCACAGGAGGCAAACATGACCTGGAATATTAACCCGACACCCCCCAGTACCCGACCGCTGCCCAAGGTTATATTGGCAGACGCCCAAGCAGGTAGAAGGCGCCCCAATAATGTATGTCACCTCACCCCCTTCCTGGTAGAGACAGGTGCAGCCAGGAGTGTAATTAGAGCTGCAGACATACCTGACCCTTCCTATTTGTCTGATATTGATGTTTTATGTGTGGGGGTAGATGGCACACCGCGCTCTAGCCCATTAACACGACCCCTGCAGATAGGTCCCTACCCTGAACTATTTGCACGATTTGTACTTTCCTCTACCTGCCCGCTTAATCTGCTTGGCACTGATGTTTTGTCCAGGTTACAGGCCTCCATAATATTCTCCGAGGACGGCACCATTGATGTAACCTCCCCGCTCTGGGAATCAGATGTCTCTGCCCTTTGTTCCCTTCCAATACTTTTGGCATTAGCAGACAAACCCTCAGCCACCAGTATATCACCCGCTGTCATGGATAGGATCCCGTCCAAATTATGATCCACCGGCCCTGAGGATAACGGGCACCTAAGGGTACCGCCCATTGTTGTACAGCTCAAATAAGGGGCCCCGCTTCCCCGTAAACTGCAATACCCCTCTTTTCCCTGTGAAGAAACGCACCGCGAAGGGTGAACCTGATAAGTATAGAATGGTTCAAGATCTCCGAGCAGTAAATGATGCAACCATTGTACGATGTTTTAATAACAAATCCCTTTCAGATGACCCCAGAGGCTTCCAAGAATTTCACTGTTCTCAAACAGGTAATATCCTCTGCCCCTGCCTTGGGCCTCCCAGACTATGATTTACCCTTTAAGCTTTTCGTATCAGAACGAAATGGACATGCAACTGGAGTGTTAACACAGCCACACGCTGGCCGATGTTGACCTATTGGTTATTACTCCAGCCGTCTCGATGCTGTGGCTCGTGGTGGACCGTCCTGTCTTCGTGCTGTCTTTGCTGCTCAAGCACTGCTGGATAGAACTTCGGACATTGTTCTAGGGCATGACCTCATTCTCCTGGCACCACATGACATTGCTGCTATTCTCAATCAGACACAGCCAAAACATCTGTCCGCTGCCAGACACCTCAGGTTGCAATGCTCGCTTCTCATTCCAGACAATGTCACCCTTCTCCGGTGCCAAGTGCTTAACCCCTCCACTCTTCTTCCACTTCCCGAGGGGGGAGATGTGCAGGGACACGAACAAGAATAAAGCACAGCTGGAGTCGACCTACCCCATGATTGCTTCGAACTCATGAAGCTAGAAACTGCTCATCTGCCCACGGTGAGTGAAACGCCGATACAGAACCCAGATCTAATCCTGTTTGTGGATGGTTCTCGATATGCTGATCAACAAGGCACCTACCATACGGGTTATGCTGTCACCACAGACTCTGTGGTCCTACTGGCAAGCACACTACCGTCAACAGCATCTGCACAAGAAGCCGAACTACAAGCCCTCACTGCAGCGTGTAAACTGGCAGAAGGACAAACGGCGAATATCTACACTGACTCTAGATATGCCTTTGGTGTAGCACATGATTTTGGCGTCATTTGGCAAACCAGGGGATTTCTGACAGCAGCAGGAACACCAGTGAAACACAGCTCAGCCATACAAGCTTTGATGGACGCCCTACTCCTTCCAAGCCATGTGGCCATCCTGAAGGTAAAACCCATGGGAAACTGAACACAGAAGAAGCCAGAGGAAACCATCTGGCGGATGCTGCGGCAAAACAAGCTGCCAGCGGGATACGAGAAGTGGAAGATCGAGTGGACACGACAAGGATGGTTCCGTTAATGCAGAACCTCCCAGTGAATCGAGAATATCTGAAGAAGTTGCAAGAATCTGCAACAAAGGAAGAAAAGGAAAGCTGGAAGAAAAGAGGTGCATCACCACAAGAAGGAATTTACGAGTACAAAAAGAAACTTTGTCTGCCATGGGCACTGTATCCTGTTGTGGTACAATGGGCACATGGAGCAGCACATCTCTCGAAGACTTTTATGAATGCACTGATCGACAAATACTATGTGGCGCCTGGAATTACCCCAATGACTAGTAATTTCTGCAAATTATGTACAATTTGTGCAAAGTGTAACCCAGGATGTGTGGAAAAACCACAGCAGAAACACCTTGCAAGGCCCCGCTTTCACTGCTACGTTAGCTAAAGAAATTTGGTCCGCGCTAGGGACCACCCTTGCTTTCCACACCCCATAGCATCCCCAGAGTAGCGGAAAGGTAGAAAGAATGAATGGCACACTGAAAACTAGAATGTTGAAAATGGCCCAGGAAACAAATATGCCCTGGCCAGATAGTCTACCCGTTGCTTTGTTCAGTATTCGATATACCCCACGAGGGGAATATGCTTTATCCCCATTTGAGATACTGTTTGGTACTGCCCCCAAACTTGGTTGTTACTACCCACAGCAGTTACAGATGCAGTCTGATGTTTTGACGAAATATGTAACTGCCCTAGCGCAAGGACTAACCAATATGCATGGTCGAGTGTTTTCTTCTATTCCAGATCCAGATCTAGATACCGGGACTCATAAACTCGTGCCCGGAGACTGGGTGCTTGTGAAGAAATTTGTAAGGAAACATTCCCTAGAGCCCAGATATGATGGTCCTTTCCAAGTTCTGTTGACCACAGCGACATCAGTCAAACTAGTTGGCAAGAACACCTGGATACACACCTCTCATTGAAAGAAGGTTCCAGCTCCCAACGAGGACACCTCAGAAGGAAAATGATGCTATATATCCTTTGTTTGTTGGGTCTAGGGGGGGCACAAGAGATTGCTATCACCCAACATGAAGGGGTAGTCACGTTTTGGTATAATTCATCCAATACTCATGTAGCTACCTTCTCCTTTGATTATTGTAATATAGTCCGCTGCCCCTCAACACATTGGCAATATAATCGATACAGCAATGTCGGTTTCAGGTCTACTTATATATGTGTAACGGATTCCTACTGGGGACAGGAATGTGATTACTGGGGAGCAGTAGGATGGAACACGGGAACAGATTGGGGATACCGACCACAAAATGGTCTAGCAAGGAAAGACGGGATAGCAAAAGATTCTTGCCCAAATAGGCATCGCAATAGTTATTATTTTTGTTTTGTTTGTGATTATTGTCTGCTGTGTTCTCCCATGTTTTAAAAAGTTCATGACCAAAGCTGTTGACAATAGCACTCCTACCCTTTTTCTGCAGTCAGATAATAATACTCCACTCTTGGAAGATGGTCCATTTACTCCGTTACAGTCCCTCCCAGTTAAGTACAATAGTATAAATCCATAGGGACAGCATCTGACTTCCTTATGTGCAAAGTCTGTGGCAAGGGGGGTCATGGACAAGCCATGACTCGTCTAACGTACAGCACAAAAGAGTTCCCAGGCACATCTGGACAGATGAGTTAGTATACATCTAGGGACAGACTCAGAAATAGACATTTCAAGGGGGGACTGTGATGGATTGGATAAAATGCCTATTTCTTCATCTGTAATACTTTGCTATGATTCCTTACTCAAAATGGCTACCGCAGCTACCCCTCCCTTCAAGTAAAGAAGATGGCACCGAGGAATTCCCCTCAAATGCTGATGTGTCCAAGAAAACCTACAATAACAAGACCATAAATCATAACAACAAGACCATATAAGGACGAGACCTAACAAAGATTCATTGAGCTGTCTAGCTCTTTTGCATACAAACCCCCTCCCCTATAGCCCCTGTATATGAACGCAGGCTGTGTAGGAATAAAGTCAGACATTATCATACTGAACGTGTGTCAGCGTGATCTTTTCTCAGTGCACGCATTACCTACGTAGGAAAATAATCTGGACGGGGACAGATACTCTGTAGACGATTGTTCTGATCCAAATCACCTCCCCCCGCAGGGTGACACAGTGACACAGACAGAAGGGAGCTATGAGTCTGCCCCCCCCCCGCAGGGTGACACAGTGACACAGACAGAAGGGAGCTATGAGCCTGTCCCTCCCCCGCCGGGTGACACAGTGACACAGACAGAAGGGAGCTATGAGACTGTCCCTCCCCCCGCAGGGTGACACAGTGACACAGACAGAAGGGAGCTATGAGTCTGTCCCTCCCCCCGCAGGGTGACACAGTGACACAGACAGAAGGGAGCTATGAGCCTGTCCCTCCCCCCGCAGGGTGACACAGTGACACAGACAGAAGGGAGCTATGAGTCTGTCCCTCCCCCCGCAGGGTGACACAGTGACACAGACAGAAGGGAGCTATGAGTCTGTCCCTCCCCCCGCAGGGTGACACAGACAGAAGGGAGCTATGAGTCTGTCCCTCCCCCCGCAGGGTGACACAGTGACACAGACAGAAGGGAGCTATGAGTCTGTCCCTCCCCCCGCAGGGTGACACAGTGACACAGACAGAAGGGAGCTATGAGACTGTCCCTCCCCCCGCAGGGTGACACAGTGACACAGACAGAAGGGAGCTATGAGTCTGTCCCTCCCCCCGCAGGGTGACACAGTGACACAGACAGAAGGGAGCTATGAGACTGTCCCTCCCCCCGCAGGGTGACACAGTGACACAGATAGAAGGGAGCTATGAGTCTGTCCCTCCCCCCGCAGGGTGACACAGTGACACAGACAGAAGGGAGCTATGAGTCTGTCCCTCCCCCCGCAGGGTGACACAGTGATACAGACAGAAGGGAGCTATGAGTCTGCCCCCCCCCCGCAGGGTGACACAGTGACACAGACAGAAGGGAGCTATGAGCCTGTCCCTCCCCCGCCGGGTGACACAGTGACACAGACAGAAGGGAGCTATGAGACTGTCCCTCCCCCCGCAGGGTGACACAGTGACACAGACAGAAGGGAGCTATGAGTCTGTCCCTCCCCCCGCAGGGTGACACAGTGACACAGACAGAAGGGAGCTATGAGCCTGTCCCTCCCCCCGCAGGGTGACACAGTGACACAGACAGAAGGGAGCTATGAGTCTGTCCCTCCCCCCGCAGGGTGACACAGTGACACAGACAGAAGGGAGCTATGAGTCTGTCCCTCCCCCCGCAGGGTGACACAGACAGAAGGGAGCTATGAGTCTGTCCCTCCCCCCGCAGGGTGACACAGTGACACAGACAGAAGGGAGCTATGAGTCTGTCCCTCCCCCCGCAGGGTGACACAGTGACACAGACAGAAGGGAGCTATGAGACTGTCCCTCCCCCCGCAGGGTGACACAGTGACACAGACAGAAGGGAGCTATGAGTCTGTCCCTCCCCCCGCAGGGTGACACAGTGACACAGACAGAAGGGAGCTATGAGACTGTCCCTCCCCCCGCAGGGTGACACAGTGACACAGATAGAAGGGAGCTATGAGTCTGTCCCTCCCCCCGCAGGGTGACACAGTGACACAGACAGAAGGGAGCTATGAGTCACATTGCACTTACTGAGCGGAACGGGGTCCTCTTCATTTTCCTCATGTTCTGTGATCATCTTCGTCGGTTTGCTTTTACGGCTGTACTTCCGAGCATCATGTTTTAACTCAGATCTTCCACCTGTGGGAAGAGGAACTGGAGGATCAGTCTCATAGCTCCCTTCTGTCTGTGTCACTGTGTCACCCTGCGGGGGGGAGGGACAGGCTCATAGCTCCCTTCTGTCTGTGTCACTGTGAGACCCTGCGGGGGGAGGGACAGACTCATAGCTCCCTTCTGTCTGTGTCACTGTGTCACCCTGCGGGGGGGAGGGACAGACTCATAGCTCCCTTCTGTCTGTGTCACTGTGTCACTGTGTCACCCTGCGGGGGGAGGGACAGACTCATAGCTCCCTTCTGTCTGTGTCACTGTGTCACCCTGCGGGGGGGAGGGACAGGCTCATAGCTCCCTTCTGTCTGTGTCACTGTGTCACCCTGCGGGGGGAGGGACAGACTCATAGCTCCCTTCTGTCTGTGTCACTGTGTCACCCTGCGGGGGGAGGGACAGACTCATAGCTCCCTTCTGTCTGTGTCACTGTGTCACCCTGCGGGGGGAGGGACAGACTCATAGCTCCCTTCTGTCTGTGTCACTGTGTCACCCTGCGGGGGGAGGGACAGACTCATAGCTCCCTTCTGTCTGTGTCACTGTGTCACCCTGCGGGGGAGGGACAGACTCATAGCTCCCTTCTGTCTGTGTCACCCTGCGGGGGGAGGGACAAACTCATAGCTCCCTTCTGTCTGTGTCACTGTGTCACCCTGCGGGGGGAGGGACAGACTCATAGCTCCCTTCTGTCTGTGACACTGTGTCACCCTGCGGGGGGAGGGACAGACTCATAGCTCCCTTCTGTCTGTGTCACTGTGTCACCCTGCGGGGGGAGGGACAGACTCATAGCTCCCTTCTGTCTGTGTCACTGTGTCACTGTGTCACCCTGCGGGGGGAGGGACAGACTCATAGCTCCCTTCTGTCTGTGTCACTGTGTCACCCTGCGGGGGGGAGGGACAGGCTCATAGCTCCCTTCTGTCTGTGTCACTGTGTCACCCTGCGGGGGGAGGGACAGACTCATAGCTCCCTTCTGTCTGTGTCACTGTGTCACCCTGCGGGGGGGAGGGACAGGCTCATAGCTCCCTTCTGTCTGTGTCACTGTGTCACCCTGCGGGGGGAGGGACAGACTCATAGCTCCCTTCTGTCTGTGTCACTGTGTCACCTTGCGGGGGGAGGGACAGTCTCATAGCTCCCTTCTGTCTGTGTCACTGTGTCACCCTGCGGGGGGAGGGACAGACTCATAGCTCCCTTCTGTCTGTGTCACTGTGTCACCCTGCGGGGGGAGGGACAGACTCATAGCTCCCTTCTGTCTGTGTCACTGTGTCACCCTGCGGGGGGAGGGACAGACTCATAGCTCCCTTCTGTCTGTGTCACTGTGTCACCCTGCGGGGGAGGGACAGACTCATAGCTCCCTTCTGTCTGTGTCACCCTGCGGGGGGAGGGACAAACTCATAGCTCCCTTCTGTCTGTGACACCCTGCGGGGGGAGGGACAGACTCATAGCTCCCTTCTGTCTGTGTCACTGTGTCACCCTGCGGGGGGAGGGACAGGCTCATAGCTCCCTTCTGTCTGTGTCACTGTGTCACCCTGCGGGGGGAGGGACAGACTCATAGCTCCCTTCTGTCTGTGTCACTGTGTCACCCTGCGGGGGGGAGGGACAGACTCATAGCTCCCTTCTGTCTGTGTCACCCTGCGGGGGGAGGGACAGACTCATAGCTCCCTTCTGTCTGTGTCACCCTGCGGGAGGAGGGACAGACTCATAGCTCCCTTCTGTCTGTGTCACTGTGTCACCCTGCGGGGGGAGGGACAGGCTCATAGCTCCCTTCTGTCTGTGTCACTGTGTCACCCTGCGGGGGGAGGGGCAGGCTCATAGCTCCCTTCTGTCTGTGTCACTGTGTCACCCTGCGGGGGGAGGGACAGACTCATAGCTCCCTTCTGTCTGTGTCACCCTGCGGGGGGAGGGACAGACCCATAGCTCCCTTCTGTCTGTGTCACTGTGTCACCCTGCGGGGGGAGGGACAGGCTCATAGCTCCCTTCTGTCTGTGTCACTGTGTCACCCTGCGGGGGGAGGGACAGTCTCATAGCTCCCTTCTGTCTGTGTCACTGTGTCACCCTGACGGGGGAGGGACAGACTCATAGTTCCCTTCTGTCTGTGTCACTGTGTCACCCTGCGGGGGGAGGGACAGGCTCATAGCTCCCTTCTGTCTGTGTCACCCTGCGGGGGAGGGACAGGCTCATAGCTCCCTTCTGTCTGTGTCACTGTGTCACCCTGCGGGGGAGGGACAGGCTCATAGCTCCC
Organism: Ascaphus truei; assembly: GCF_040206685.1. Lineage (NCBI taxonomy): Eukaryota > Metazoa > Chordata > Amphibia > Anura > Ascaphidae > Ascaphus > Ascaphus truei. Next base: position 84,840 of record NW_027456778.1, on the reverse strand, counting down.
TTCTGTCTGTGTCACCCTGCGGGGGGAGGGACAGACTCATAGCTCCCTTCTGTCTGTGTCACTGTGTCACCCTGCGGGGGAGGGACAGACTCATAGCTCCCTTCTGTCTGTGTCACTGTGTCACCCTGCGGGGGGAGGGACAGGCTCATAGCTCCCTTCTGTCTGTGTCACTGTGTCACCCTGCGGGGGGAGGGACAGACTCATAGCTCCCTTCTGTCTGTGTCACTGTGTCACCCTGAGGGGGGAGGGACAGACTCATAGCTCCCTTCTGTCTGTGTCACTGTGTCACCCTGCGGGGGGAGGGACAGACTCATAGCTCCCTTCTGTCTGTGTCACTGTGTGACCCTGCGGGGGGAGGGACAGACTCATAGCTCCCTTCTGTCTGTGTCACTGTGTCACCCTGCGGGGGGAGGGACAGACTCATAGCTCCCTTCTGTCTGTGTCACTGTGTAACCCTGCGGGGGAGGGACAGAGTCATAGCTCCCTTCTGTCTGTGTCACCCTGCGGGGGGAGGGACAGACTCATAGCTCCCTTCTGTCTGTGTCACTGTGTCACCCTGCGGGGGGAGGGACAGTCTCATAGCTCCCTTCTGTCTGTGTCACCTCTCTCCTGCTTCCTCTTCAGCGATAGCTTGCTGCGTTTGGGCTGTGTCCCCTCTTGATGTCTCAGTTCAGGTGACTGACGTACATTAGCGTCCGGCACTGCTCGGCTCTCCGATCTCGCAGGCGCTGACTCCCTGCAGAGAAAAGATATTACTGGACAGAGCCTCTAATACAAGATGGTGGCTCCCGGCAGAGAAAAGATATTACTGGACAGAGGCTTTAATACAAGATGGTGGCTCCCGGCAGAGAAAAGATATTACTGGACAGAGCCTCTAATACAAGATGGTGGCTCCCAGCAGAGAAAAGATATTACTGGACAGAGCCTCTAATACAAGATGGTGGCTCCCAGCAGAGAAAAGATATTACTGGACAGAGCCTCTAATACAAGATGGTGGCTCCCGGCAGAGAAAAGATATTACTGGACAGAGCCTCTAATACAAGATGGTGGCTCCCGGCAGAGAAAAGATATTACTGGACAGAGCCTCTAATACAAGATGGTGGCTCCCGGCAGAGAAAAGATATTACTGGACAGAGCCTCTAATACAAGATGGTGGCTCCCGGCAGAGAAAAGATATTACTGGACAGAGCCTCTAATACAAGATGGTGGCTCCCGGCAGAGAAAAGATATTACTGGACAGAGCCTCTAATACAAGATGGTGGCTCCCGGCAGAGAAAAGATATTACTGGACAGAGCCTCTAATACAAGATGGTGGCTCCCGGCAGAGAAAAGATATTACTGGACAGAGCCTCTAATACAAGATGGTGGCTCCCGGCAGAGAAAAGATATTACTGGACAGAGCCTCTAATACAAGATGTTGGCTCCCGGCAGAGAAAAGATATTACTGGACAGAGCCTCTAATGCAAGATGGTGGCTCCCGGCAGAGAAAAGATATTACTGGACAGAGCCTCTAATGCAAGATGGTGGCTCCCGGCAGAGAAAATATATTACTGGACAGAGCCTCTAATACAAGATGGTGGCTCCCGGCAGAGAAAAGATATTACTGGACAGAGCCTCTAATACAAGATGGTGGCTCCCGGCAGAGAAAAGATATTACTGGACAGAGCCTCTAATACAAGATGGTGGCTCCCGGCAGAGAAAAGATATTACTGGACAGAGCCTCTAATACAAGATGGTGGCTCCCGGCAGAGAAAAGATATTACTGGACAGAGCCTCTAATACAAGATGGTGGCTCCCGGCAGAGAAAAGATATTACTGGACAGAGCCTCTAATACAAGATGGTGGCTCCCGGCAGAGAAAAGATATTACTGGACAGAGCCTCTAATACAAGATGGTGGCTCCCGGCAGAGAAAAGATATTACTGGACAGAGCCTCTAATACAAGATGGTGGCTCCCGGCAGAGAAAAGATATTACTGGACAGAGCCTTTAATACAAGATGGTGGCTCCCGGCAGAGAAAAGATATTACTGGACAGAGCCTCTAATACAAGATGGTGGCTCCCGGCAGAGAAAAGATATTACTGGACAGAGCCTTTAATACAAGATGGTGGCTCCCGGCAGAGAAAAGATATTACTGGACAGAGCCTCTAATACAAGATGGTGGCTCCCGGCAGAGAAAAGATATTACTGGACAGAGCCTCTAATACAAGATGGTGGCTCCCGGCAGAGAAAAGATATTACTGGACAGAGCCTCTAATACAAGATGGTGGCTCCCGGCAGAGAAAAGATATTACTGGACAGAGCCTCTAATACAAGATGGTGGCTCCCGGCAGAGAAAAGATATTACTGGACAGAGCCTCTAATACAAGATGGTGGCTCCCGGCAGAGAAAAGATATTACTGGACAGAGCCTCTAATACAAGATGGTGGCTCCCGGCAGAGAAAAGATATTACTGGACAGAGCCTCTAATACAAGATGGTGGCTCCCGGCAGAGAAAAGATATTACTGGACAGAGCCTCTAATACAAGATGGTGGCTCCCAGCGTGGCTCCGACATAGAGTAGGAGACAGGAGCGCGCAGCTCTGTACAAAGCCGGATACTCTGGAGCTGAAATCAGCCCTCCTCCTCACAGGGCGTCTGTCTCATCTGGAAGGGGGGACAAAAAACCTCGGAAACAAGATGCTGGATGTCACCTCAGCAAGACCTGCTAATTGTATTTCTAACAACATGTATAGGGCGCCCGTAGCCAGCGTGCTGGACGTTAGTTAGGGGAAAAAAGGGGGAAGGGGGGGGTTACCGACGGAACATTTCATGTGATGGGCAGAGGTTCATTGTATTGTATGTCTTTATTATATAGCGCCATTAATGTACATAGCGCGTCACAGCAGTAATACACGTGGTAATCATATAAATAACAGATAATATAAATAACAGATCATGGGAATAAGTGCTTTAGACATAAGAGTAACATTAAGGAAGAGGAGTCCCTGCCCCGAGGAGCTTACAGTCTAATTGGTAGGGAGAACGTACCGAGACAGTGGGAGGGAGTTCTGGTAAGTGCGTCTGCAGGGGGCCAAGCTTTATGCATCATGTGTTCAGAATATCCACTGTGCTATTCATATGCTTCTTTAAGCAAATGTGTCTTAAGGTGTGTCTTAAAGGTGGATAGAGAGGGTGGATAGAGTAGATAGTGGGTGCTAGTCGGGTACTGAGGGGAAGGGCATTCCTGAGGTGTGGGGCAGTCAGTGAAAAAGGTTTAAGGCGGGAGAGGGCTTTAGATACAAAGGGGGTAGAAAGAAGAGATCCTTGAGCAGAACGCAAGAGTCTGGATGGTGCATAGCGAGAAATTAGGGCTGAGATGTAAGGAGGGGCAGAGGGGGGCATAGTGAGATATTGGGGGCGAGATGTAAGGAGGAGCAGAAGAGTGTAAAGCTTTAAAAGTGAGGAGAAGAATGGAGTGTGAGATGCGGGATTTGATCGGAAGCCAGGAGAGGGATTTCAGGAGGGGAGATGCTGAGACAGATCTAGGAAAGAGTAGAGTGATTCTGGCAGCAGCGTTTAGGATAGATTGTAGGGGAGACAGGTGAGAGGCAGGAAGGCCGGACAGCAGGAGGTTACAGTAATCATTAAGATGTCTTTGTGGTGGGTAGGGGGGTAGGAACATTATGGTCACGGTATGGGTTAGGTGCAGTGAGAGATTGTATTGTATGTCTTTATTTATATAGCGCCAAAAGTGCACTCAGCGCTTCACAAAGTATACAGTACAGCGAATTATAATTCTACAATAAGTGCAGCAAAAATCAGAGAATAGGAAAGGAAATAAAACCACGAGAGGCAGCAGGGCGCAGTCTCCCTTTGGCTGGAACGGGATCCCTGGGAAGTGGTTGCAGAGAAGTTATCCTGCCGTGTGTGAGAGGCAGCGGGGCGCAGTCTCCCTTTGGCTGGAACGGGATCCCTGGGAAGTGGTTGCAGAGAAGTTATCCTGCCGTGTGTGAGAGGCAGCAGGGCGCAGTCTCCCTTTGGCTGGAACGGGATCCCTGGGAAGTGGTTGCAGAGAGGTTATCCTGCCGTGTGTGAGAGGCAGCAGGGCGCAGTCTCCCTTTGGCTGGAACGGGATCCCTGGGAAGTGGTTGCAGAGAGGTTATCCTGCCGTGTGTGAGAGGCAGCAGGGCGCAGTCTCCCTTTGGCTGGAACGGGATCCCTGGGAAGTGGCTGCAGAGAGGTTATCCTGCCGTGTGTGAGAGGCAGCGGGGCGCAGTCTCCCTTTGGCTGGAACGGGATCCCTGGGAAGTGGCTGCAGAGAGGTTATCCTGCCGTGTGTGAGAGGCAGCAGGGCGCAGTCTCCCTTTGGCTGGAACGGGATCCCTGGGAAGTGTTTGCAGAGAGGTTATCCTGCCGTGTGTGAGAGGCAGCAGGGAGCAGTCTCCCTTTGGCTGGAACGGGATCCCTGGGAAGTGGCTGCAGAGAGGTTATCCTGCCGTGTGTGAGAGGCAGCAGGGCGCAGTCTCCCTTTGGCTGGAACGGGATCCCTGGGAAGTGGTTGCAGAGAAGTTATCCTGCCGTGTGTGAGAGGCAGCGGGGCGCAGTCTCCCTTTGGCTGGAACGGGATCCCTGGGAAGTGGTTGCAGAGAAGTTATCCTGCCGTGTGTGAGAGGCAGCAGGGCGCAGTCTCCCTTTGGCTGGAACGGGATCCCTGGGAAGTGGTTGCAGAGAGGTTATCCTGCCGTGTGTGAGAGGCAGCAGGGCGCAGTCTCCCTTTGGCTGGAACGGGATCCCTGGGAAGTGGTTGCAGAGAGGTTATCCTGCCGTGTGTGAGAGGCAGCAGGGCGCAGTCTCCCTTTGGCTGGAACGGGATCCCTGGGAAGTGGCTGCAGAGAGGTTATCCTGCCGTGTGTGAGAGGCAGCGGGGCGCAGTCTCCCTTTGGCTGGAACGGGATCCCTGGGAAGTGGCTGCAGAGAGGTTATCCTGCCGTGTGTGAGAGGCAGCAGGGCGCAGTCTCCCTTTGGCTGGAACGGGATCCCTGGGAAGTGTTTGCAGAGAGGTTATCCTGCCGTGTGTGAGAGGCAGCAGGGAGCAGTCTCCCTTTGGCTGGAACGGGATCCCTGGGAAGTGGCTGCAGAGAGGTTATCCTGCCGTGTGTGAGAGGCAGCAGGGCGCAGTCTCCCTTTGGCTGGAACGGGATCCCTGGGAAGTGGTTGCAGAGAGGTTATCCTGCCGTGTGTGAGAGGCAGCAGGGCGCAGTCTCCCTTTGGCTGGAACGGGATCCCTGGGAAGTGGCTGCAGAGAGGTTATCCTGCCGTGTGTGAGAGGCAGCGGGGCGCAGTCTCCCTTTGGCTGGAACGGGATCCCTGGGAAGTGGTTGCAGAGAGGTTATCCTGCCGTGTGTGAGAGGCAGCAGGGCGCAGTCTCCCTTTGGCTGGAACGGGATCCCTGGGAAGTGGTTGCAGAGAGGTTATCCTGCCGTGTGTGAGGCAGCAGGGCGCAGTCTCCCTTTGGCTGGAACGGGATCCCTGGGAAGTGGTTGCAGAGAGGTTATCCTGCCGTGTGTGAGAGGCAGCAGGGCGCAGTCTCCCTTTGGCTGGAACGAGATCCCTGGGAAGTGGTTGCAGAGAGGTTATCCTGCCGTGTGTGAGAGGCAGCAGTGGTCAGTCTCCCTTTGGCTGGAACGGGATCCCTGGGAAGTGGTTGCAGAGAGGTTATCCTGCCGTGTGTGAGAGGCAGCAGGGCGCAGTCTCCCTTTGGCTGGAACGGGATCCCTGGGAAGTGGTTGCAGAGAGGTTATCCTGCCGTGTGTGAGAGGCAGCAGGGAGCAGTCTCCCTTTGGCTGGAACGGGATCCCTGGGAAGTGGTTGCAGAGAGGTTATCCTGCCGTGTGTGAGAGGCAGCAGGGAGCAGTCTCCCTTTGGCTGGAACGGGATCCCTGGGAAGTGGTTGCAGAGAGGTTATCCTGCCGTGTGTGAGAGGCAGCAGTGGTCAGTCTCCCTTTGGCTGGAACGGGATCCCTGGGAAGTGTTTGCAGAGAGGTTATCCTGCCGTGTGTGAGAGGCAGCAGGGCGCAGTCTCCCTTTGGCTGGAACGGGATCCCTGGGAAGTGGTTGCAGAGAAGTTATCCTGCCGTGTGTGAGAGGCAGCAGGGCGCAGTCTCCCTTTGGCTGGAACGGGATCCCTGGGAAGTGGTTGCAGAGAGGTTATCCTGCCGTGTGTGAGAGGCAGCAGGGCGCAGTCTCCCTTTGGCTGGAACGGGATCCCTGGGAAGTGGTTGCAGAGAGGTTATCCTGCCGTGTGCCCGGACAGTATTGCGTCCACACTGAGCCCCCGCTGCCACTTGTTGGGGTTAGTTTTGTTCCCCTAAATTGGGTTTGTTCCTTCTAGGAGTTATTAGACATCCTCAGTGGATGTTTTTTTAACTCATCTAGTTGTTCACTTCACTGAAGTTATGTTTTCGTTTGGCATTAATAGGGTGTGATTTACCATACATAGTATTTGCTTCATATGTGTATTTTTATGTGTTTTTGTTTTGTACATTTTATTGATTGATTGTCTTTTGGTCACAGTGACCTTTATTACATTTTATTAAATTTTGTGATACAGCTTTTACTAATCTGTGGTGCGCTTGTGTGCGTTTGTTTTGTCTTTCATCGGAGTATCTTGAGGAGTGGCTCCTACACGCACTGCTGCAAGCTGGTTATCTTTTAAAGAGGACAGCGCGAGCGCAAGAATCCTTATTGTGTCAATAGGAAAGGAAATCCCTGCCCCGAAGAGCTTACAATCTAAGAGGTTTAATGGGGAACTTACAGAGACAGCAGGTGAGGGAATAAGTGCTGTAGATGGCAGCGCTTGATCACAATGGGTGGTAGGAGTGACTGAGTGTGGGACAATAGCCATGAGTGCAGGCTGTTGTGGTGCTTGATTTGTGGGGTGAGATTTAAGGTTAGTCAGTGTTAAATGAAAAGGTTAACACCATTTACAGGGGAAGAGATGGCAGGGAGGTGTGGGTGAGAGGAGGTGGCAGGGAGGCGTGGGTGAGAAGAGGTGGCAGGGAGGCGTGGGTGAGAAGAGGTGGCAGGGAGGCGTGGGTGAGAAGAGGTGGCAGGGAGGCGTGGGTGAGAAGAGGTGGCAGGGAGGCGTGGGTGAGAAGAGATGGCAGGAAGGCGTGGGTGAGACTAGATGGCAGGGAGGCGTGGGTGAGAGGAGATGGCAGGGAGGCGTGGGTGAGAGGAGATGGCAGGGAGGCGTGGGTGAGAGGAGGTGGCAGGGAGGCGTGGGTGAGAAGAGATGGCAGGGAGGCGTGGGTGAGAAGAGGTGGCAGGGAGGCGTGGGTGAGAAGAGGTGGCAGGGAGGCGTGGGTGAGAAGAGGTGGCAGGGAGGCGTGGGTGAGAGGAGGTGGCAGGGAGGCGTGGGTGAGAGGAGGTGGCAGGGACGCGTGGGTGAGAAGAGGTGGCAGGGAGGCGTGGGTGAGAAGAGATGGCAGGGAGGCGTGGGTGAGAGGAGATGGCAGGGAGGCGTGGGTGAGAAGAGGTGGCAGGGAGGCGTGGGTGAGAAGAGATGGCAGGGAGGCGTGGGTGAGAAGAGGTGGCAGGGAGGCGTGGGTGAGAAGAGATGGCAGGGAGGCGTGGGTGAGAAGAGGTGGCAGGGAGGCGTGGGTGAGAAGAGATGGCAGGGAGGCGTGGGTGAGAAGAGGTGGCAGGGAGGCGTGGGTGAGAAGAGATGGCAGGGAGGCGTGGGTGAGAGGAGAATGCAGGGAGGCGTGGGTGAGAGGAGAATGCAGGGAGGCGTGGGTGAGAGGAGATGGCAGGGAGGCGTGTGTGAGAAGAGGTGGCAGGGAGGCGTGGGTGAGAAGAGATGGCAGGGAGGCGTGGGTGAGAAGAGATGGCAGGGAGGCGTGTGTGAGAAGAGGTGGCAGGGAGGCGTGGGTGAGAAGAGATGGCAGGGAGGCGTGGGTGAGAAGAGGTGGCAGGGAGGCGTGGGTGAGAAGAGGTGGCAGGGAGGCGTGGGTGAGAAGAGGTGGCAGGGAGGCGTGGGTGAGAGGAGATGGCAGGGAGGCGTGGGTGAGGGGAGGTGGCAGGGAGGCGTGGGTGAGGGGAGGTGGCAGGGAGGCGTGGGTGAGAGGAGGTGGCAGAGAGGCGTGGATGAGAGGAGGTGGCAGGGAGGCGTGGGTGAGAGGAGGTGGCAGGGAGGCGTGGGTGAGGGGAGGTGGCAGGGAGGCGTGGGTGAGGGGAGGTGGCAGGGAGGCGTGGGTGAGAGGAGGTGGCAGGGAGGCGTGGGTGAGAGGAGATGGCAGGGAGGCATGGGTGAGGGGAGGTGGCAGGGAGGCGTGGGTGAGGGGAGGTGGCAGGGAGGCGTGGGTGAGAGGAGGTGGCAGGGAGGCTTGGGTGAGAAGAGATGGCAGGGAGGCGTGGGTGAGAGGAGGTGGCAGGGAGGCGTGGGTGAGAAGAGATGGCAGGGAGGCGTGGGTGAGAAGAGATGGCAGGGAGGCGTGGGTGAGAAGAGGTGGCAGGGAGGCGTGGGTGAGAGGAGATGGCAGGGAGGCGTGGGTGAGGGGAGGTGGCAGGGAGGCGTGGGTGAGGGGAGGTGGCAGGGAGGCGTGGGTGAGAGGAGGTGGCAGGGAGGCGTGGGTGAGAGGAGATGGCAGGGAGGCGTGGGTGAGGGGAGGTGGCAGGGAGGCGTGGGTGAGGGGAGGTGGCAGGGAGGCGTTGGTGAGAGGAGGTGGCAGGGAGGCTTGGGTGAGAAGAGATGGCAGGGAGGCGTGGGTGAGAGGAGGTGGCAGGGAAGCGTGGGTGAGAAGAGATGGCAGGGAGGCGTGGGTGAGAGGAGGTGGCAGGGAGGCGTGGGTGAGATCAGGTGTGTATGTCTGGGTTCAGGCTATGGGGAGATCCCCAGCAGCAGTAAGGAGCAGATAGAGGGTGTGAATAGAGGATTTGTGGGGGTGTTTTTTATTGAGGGGTATAGAAGTTGTTGGGAGAGAGGTGTATGAATAATGGTGCAGTGGGGAGTGGGGAGTGGGGAAGTTGGAGAGAACAGAGACATTCACAAAGGAGCGAGAAAACAGTAAACAGAAAAAGCAGTAGGGAGGGCATAGTGAGATACAGGAGATTGCTTGGTTGGTGGGTAGGGGGGGGAACATTATGGTCAGGTTATGGGTTAGGGGCAGTGAGAGATTGCTTGGTTGGTGGGTAGGGGGGGGACATTATGGTCAGGGTATGGGTTAGGTGCAGTGAGAGATTGCTTGGTTGCTGGGTGGGGGTAGGAACATAATGGTTGGGTTATGGGTTAGGGGCAGTGAGAGATTGCTTGGTTGGTGGGTAGGGGGGGAACATTATGGTCAGGGTATGGGTTAGGTGCAGTGAGAGATTGCTTGGTTGGTGGGTAGGGGGGGACATTATGGTCAGGGTATGGGTTAGGTGCAGTGAGAGATTGCTTGGTTGGTGGGTAGGGGTGGGAACATTATGGGCAGGTTATGGGTTAGGGGCAGTGAGAGATTGCTTGGTTGGTGGGTAGGGGTGGGAACATTATGGGCAGGTTATGGGTTAGGGGCAGTGAGAGATTGCTTGGTTGGTGGGTAGGGTGGGAACATTATGGTCAGGTTATGGGTTAGGTGCAGTGAGAGATTGCTTGGTTGCTGGGTGGGGGTAGGAACATTATGGTTGGGTTATGGGTTAGGGGCAGTGAGAGATTGCTTGGTTGGTGGGTAGGGGGGGAACATTATGGTCAGGTTATGGGTTAGGGGCAGTGAGAGATTGCTTGGTTGGTGGGTAGGGGTGGGGACATTATGGTCAGGGTATGGGTTAGGGGCAGTGAGAGATTGCTTGGTTGGTGGGTAGGGGTGGGGACATTATGGTCAGGGTATGGGTTAGGGGCAGTGAGAGATTGCTTGGTTGGTGGGTAGGGGGGAACATTATGGTCAGGGTATGGGTTAGGGGCAGTGAGAGATTGCTTGGTTGGTGGATAGGGGGGGAACATTATGGTCAGGTTATGGGTTAGGTGCAGTGAGAGATTGCTTGGTTGGTGGGTAGGGGGGGAACATTATGGTCAGGTTATGGGTTAGGTGCAGTGAGAGATTGCTTGGTTGGTGGGTAGGGGGGGAACATTATGGTCAGGTTATGGGTTAGGGGCAGTGAGAGATTGCTTGGTTGGTGGGTAGGGGTGGGGACATTATGGTCAGGGTATGGGTTAGGGGCAGTGAGAGATTGCTTGGTTGGTGGGTAGGGGGGGAACATTATGGTCAGGTTATGGGTTAGGGGCAGTGAGAGATTGCTTGGTTGGTGGGTAGGGGGGGAACATTATGGTCAGGGTATGGGTTAGGGGCAGTGAGAGATTGTTTGGTTGGTGGGTAGGGGGGGAACATTATGGTCAGGGTATGGGTTAGGTGCAGTGAGAGATTGTTTGGTTGGTGGGTAGGGGTGTGGGACATTATGGTCAGGGTATGGGTTAGGGACAGTGAGAGATTGCTTGGTTGGTGGGTAGGGGGGGAACATTATGGTAAGGGTATGGGTTAGGGGCAGTGAGAGATTGCTTGGTTGGTGGGTAGGGGTGGGAACATTATGGTCAGGTTATGGGTTAGGTGCAGTGAGAGATTGCTTGGTTGGTGGGTAGGGGTGGGAACATTATGGTCAGGTTATGGGTTAGGTGCAGTGAGAGATTGCTTGGTTGGTGGGTAGGGGGGGAACATTATGGTCAGGTTATGGGTTAGGGGCAGTGAGAGATTGCTTGGTTGGTGGGTAGGGGTGGGGACATTATGGTCAGGGTATGGGTTAGGGGCAGTGAGAGATTGCTTGGTTGGTGGGTAGGGGGGGAACATTATGGTCAGGTTATGGGTTAGGGGCAGTGAGAGATTGCTTGGTTGGTGGGTAGGGGTGGGGACATTATGGTCAGGGTATGGGTTAGGGGCAGTGAGAGATTGCTTGGTTGGTGGGTAGGGGGGGAACATTATGGTCAGGTTATGGGTTAGGGGCAGTGAGAGATTGCTTGGTTGGTGGGTAGGGGGGGAACATTATGGTCAGGGTATGGGTTAGGGGCAGTGAGAGATTGCTTGGTTGGTGGGTAGGGGGGGAACATTATGGTCAGGTTATGGGTTAGGGGCAGTGAGAGATTGCTTGGTTGGTGGGTAGGGGGGGAACATTATGGTCAGGGTATGGGTTAGGGGCAGTGAGAGATTGTTTGGTTGGTGGGTAGGGGGGGAACATTATGGTCAGGTTATGGGTTAGGGGCAGTGAGAGATTGTTTGGTTGGTGGGTAGGGGGGGACATTATGGTCAGGTTATGGGTTAGGGGCAGTGAGAGATTGTTTGGTTGGTGGGTAGGCGGGGGGAACATTATGGTCAGGTTATGGGTTAGGGGCAGTGAGAGATTGCTTGGTTGGTGGGTAGGCGGGGGGAACATTATGGTCAGGCTATGGGTTAGGGGCAGTGAGAGATTGCTTGGTTGGTGAGTAGGGGGAGGGAACATTATGGTCGGGGTATGGGTTAGGGGCAGTGAGAGATTGCTTGGTTGGTGGGTAGGGGGGGACATTATGGTCAGGTTATGGGTTAGGTGCAGCGAGAGCTTGCTGACGACGGTCTCCATTGGAGGAGTGGGCCAAGAAGTAGGGATGCTACCGTTTGCCCAAAGCACATACCCATATCGGGTTGTTAGGGTTTTTTTTTTTTTTAGAAGTACTAGGGTTTATTTCCAAGGCCTTATCTCATCGCTGCACCTATATTTGTTGAAAAAAAATCAGAGAATAAACTCCAAGAAAACCGATGCTCTATATCGTGCACACATGAAATCCACAACATTATCCGATGTATAAATTCCTTGAAGCGCTCGTAATCAGTTAACCCATAACCGCATGAAACGAATGTAGGCGAGCGAGTCAGGCTGTGTAGTAAAGACTGACAACGGGAAGGGGCTAGTGTGGGGTAAGGAGAGACAGAACAAGCAGCAAAGGCCGTGTCCCCCGCGTGGGACTCTGACGTGGCTAACCGCAACTGCTCTCCGCCGCTGCCCTCACTGACCCGGCGTCTCATACACAGCAGCCACAACCCCCCAGATAACAGGAGTACTCACTGACCCGGCGTCTCACACACAGCCACAACCCCCCAGATAACAGGAGTACTCACTGACCCGGCGTCTCACACACAGCCACAACCCCCCAGATAACAGGAGTACTCACTGACCCGGCGTCTCACACACAGCCACAACCCCCCAGATAACAGGAGTACTCACTGACCCGGCGTCTCACACACAGCAGCTACAACCCCCCAGATAACAGGAGTACTCACTGACCCAGCGTCTCACACACAGCCACAACCCCCCAGATAACAGGAGTACTCACTGACCCGGCGTCTCACACACAGCCACAACCCCCCAGATAACAGGAGTACTCACTGACCCGGCGTCTCACACACACAGCCACAACCCCCCAGATAACAGGAGTACTCACTGACCCGGCGTCTCACACACAGCCACAACCCCCCAGATAACAGGAGTACTCACTGACCCGGCGTCTCACACACAGCAGCTACAACCCCCCAGATAACAGGAGTACTCACTGACCCGGCGTCTCACACACACAGCCACAACCCCCCAGATAACAGGAGTACTCACTGACCCGGCGTCTCACACACAGCAGCTACAACCCCCCAGATAACAGGAGTACTCACTGACCCGGCGTCTCACACACACAGCAGCCACAACCCCCCAGATAACAGGAGTACTCACTGACCCGGCGTCTCACACACACAGCCACAACCCCCCAGATAACAGGAGTACTCACTGACCCGGCGTCTCACACACACAGCCACAACCCCCCAGATAACAGGAGTACTCACTGACCCGGCGTCTCACACACACAGCCACAACCCCCCAGATAACAGGAGTACTCACTGACCCGGCGTCTCACACACACAGCCACAACCCCCCAGATAACAGGAGTACTCACTGACCCGGCGTCTCACACACACAGCCACAACCCCCCAGATAACAGGAGTACTCACTGACCCGGCGTCTCACACACACAGCCACAACCCCCCAGATAACAGGAGTACTCACTGACCCGGCGTCTCACACACAGCCACAACCCCCCAGATAACAGAAGTACTCACTGACCCGGCGTCTCACACACACAGCCACAACCCCCCAGATAACAGGAGTACTCACTGACCCGGCGTCTCACACACAGCAGCCACAACCCCCCAGATAACAGGAGTACTCACTGACCCGGCGTCTCACACACACAGCCACAACCCCCCAGATAACAGGAGTACTCACTGACCCGGCGTCTCACACACAGCAGCCACAACCCCCCAGATAACAGAAGTACTCACTGACCCGGCGTCTCACACACACAGCCACAACCCCCCAGATAACAGGAGTACTCACTGACCCGGCGTCTCACACACACAGCCACAACCCCCCAGATAACAGGAGTACTCACTGACCCGGCGTCTCACACACAGCCACAACCCCCCAGATAACAGGAGATCTCACTGACCCGGCGTCTCACACACAGCCACAACCCCCCAGATAACAGGAGTACTCACTGACCCGGCGTCTCACACACACAGCCACAACCCCCCAGATAACAGGAGTACTCACTGACCCGGCGTCTCACACACAGCAGCCACAACCCCCCAGATAACAGAAGTACTCACTGACCCGGCGTCTCACACACACAGCCACAACCCCCCAGATAACAGGAGTACTCACTGACCCGGCGTCTCACACACACACAGCCACAACCCCCCAAATAACAGGAGTACTCACTGACCCGGCGTCTCACACACACACAGCCACAACCCCCCAGATAACAGGAGTACTCACTGACCCGGCGTCTCACACACACAGCAGCCACAACCCCCCAGATAACAGGAGTACTCACTGACCCGGCGTCTCACACACACAGCCACAACCCCCCAGATAACAGGAGTACTCACTGACCCGGCGTCTCACACACAGCCACAACCCCCCAGATAACAGGAGATCTCACTGACCCGGCGTCTCACACACAGCCACAAACCCCCAGATAACAGGAGTACTCACTGACCCGGCGTCTCACACACACAGCCACAACCCCCCAGATAACAGGAGTACTCACTGACCCGGCGTCTCACACACAGCAGCCACAACCCCCCAGATAACAGAAGTACTCACTGACCCGGCGTCTCACACACACAGCCACAACCCCCCAGATAACAGGAGTACTCACTGACCCGGCGTCTCACACACAGCCACAACCCCCCAGATAACAGGAGATCTCACTGACCCGGCGTCTCACACACACAGCCACAACCCCCCAGATAACAGGAGTACTCACTGACCCGGCGTCTCACACACACAGCCACAACCCCCCAGATAACAGGAGTACTCACTGACCCGGCGTCTCACACTCACAGCCACAAACCCCCAGATAACAGGAGTACTCACTGACCCTGCGTCTCACACACAGCCACAACCCCCCAGATAACAGGAGTACTCACTGACCCGGCGTCTCACACACAGCCACAACCCCCCAGATAACAGGAGAACTCACTGACCCGGCGTCTCACACACAGCAGCCACAACCCCCAGATAACAGGAGTACTCACTGACCCGGCGTCTCACACACACAGCCACAACCCCCCAGATAACAGGAGAACTCACTGACCCGGCGTCTCACACACAGCCACAACCCCCCAGATAACAGGAGTACTCACTGACCCGGCGTCTCACACACACAGCCACAACCCCCCAGATAACAGGAATACTCACTGACCCGGCGTCTCACACACAGCAGCCACAACCCCCCAGATAACAGGAGAACTCACTGACCCGGCGTCTCACACACACAGCCACAACCCCCCAGATAACAGGAGTACTCACTGACCCGGCGTCTCACACACACAGCCACAACCCCCCAGATAACAGGAGTACTCACTGACCCGGCGTCTCACACACAGCCACAACCCCCCAGATAACAGGAGTACTCACTGACCCGGCGTCTCACGCACACAGCCACAACCCCCCAGATAACAGGAGTACTCACTGACCCGGCGTCTCACACACACAGCCACAACCCCCCAGATAACAGGAGATCTCACTGACCCGGCGTCTCACACACACAGCCACAACCCCCCAGATAACAGGAGTACTCACTGACCCGGAGTCTCACACACAGCCACAACCCCCCAGATAACAGGAGAACTCACTGACCCGGCGTCTCACACACAGCCACAACCCCCCAGATAACAGGAGTACTCACTGACCCGGCGTCTCACACAGCAGCCACAACCCCCCAGATAACAGGAGAACTCACTGACCCGGCGTCTCACACACACAGCCACAACCCCCCAGATAACAGGAGTACTCACTGACCCGGCGTCTCACACACACAGCCACAACCCCCCAGATAACAGGAGTACTCACTGACCCGGCGTCTCACACACAGCCACAACCCCCCAGATAACAGGAGTACTCACTGACCCGGCGTCTCACACACAGCAGCCACAACCCCCCAGATAACAGGAGTACTCACTGACCCGGCGTCTCACACACACACACAGCTACAACCCCCCAGATAACAGGAGTACTCACTGACCCGGCGTCTCACACACACAGCCACAACCCCCCAGATAACAGGAGTACTCACTGACCCGGCGTCTCACACACAGCCACAACCCCCCAGATAACAGGAGTACTCACTGACCCGGCGTCTCACACACACAGCCACAACCCCCCAGATAACAGGAGTTCTCACTGACCCGGCGTCTCACACACAGCCACAACCCCCCAGATAACAGGAGAACTCACTGACCCGGCGTCTCACACACACAGCAGCCACAACCCCCCAGATAACAGGAGTACTCACTGACCCGGCGTCTCACACACACAGCCACAACCCCCCAGATAACAGGAGTACTCACTGACCCGGCGTCTCACACACACAGCCACAACCCCCCAGATAACAGGAGTACTCACTGACCCGGCGTCTCACACACAGCAGCCACAACCCCCCAGATAACAGGAGTACTCACTGACCCGGCGTCTCACACACAGCCACAACCCCCCAGATAACAGGAGTACTCACTGACCCGGCGTCTCACACACAGCAGCCACAACCCCCCAGATAACAGGAGTACTCACTGACCCGGGGTCTCACACACACAGCCACAACCCCCCAGATAACAGGAGTACTCACTGACCCGGCGTCTCACACACAGCAGCCACAACCCCCCAGATAACAGGAGTTCTCACTGACCCGGCGTCTCACACACAGCCACAACCCCCCAGATAACAGGAGTACTCACTGACCCGGCGTCTCACACACAGCAGCCACAACCCCCCAGATAACAGGAGTACTCACTGACCCGGCGTCTCACACACAGCAGCCACAACCCCCCAGATAACAGGAGTACTCACTGACCCGGCGTCTCACACACACAGCCACAACCCCCCAGATAACAGGAGTACTCACTGACCCGGCGTCTCACACACACAGCAGCCACAACCCCCCAGATAACAGGAGTACTCACTGACCCGGCGTCTCACACACACAGCCACAACCCCCCAGATAACAGGAGTACTCACTGACCCGGCGTCTCACACACAGCCACAACCCCCCAGATAACAGGAGTACTCACTGACCCGGCGTCTCACACACACAGCCACATCCCCCCAGATAACAGGAGTACTCACTGACCCGGCGTCTCACACACAGCCACAAACCCCCAGATAACAGGAGTACTCACTGACCCGGCGTCTCACACACAGCCACAACCCCCCAGATAACAGGAGTACTCACTGACCCGGCGTCTCACACACAGCAGCCACAACCCCCCAGATAACAGGAGTACTCACTGACCCGGCGTCTCACACACACAGCCACAACCCCCCAGATAACAGGAGTACTCACTGACCCGGCGTCTCACACACACAGCCACATCCCCCCAGATAACAGGAGTACTCACTGACCCGGCGTCTCACACACAGCCACATCCCCCCAGATAACAGGAGTACTCACTGACCCGGCGTCTCACACACAGCCACAACCCCCCAGATAACAGGAGTACTCACTGACCCGGCGTCTCACACACACAGCCACAACCCCCCAGATAACAGGAGTACTCACTGACCCGGCGTCTCACACACACAGCCACAACCCCCCAGATAACAGGAGTACTCACTGACCCGGCGTCTCACACACACAGCCACAACCCCCCAGATAACAGGAGTACTCACTGACCCGGTGTCTCACACACAGCCACAACCCCCCAGATAACAGGAGTACTCACTGACCCGGCGTCTCACACACACAGCCACAACCCCCCAGATAACAGGAGTACTCACTGACCCGGCGTCTCACACACACAGCCACAACCCCCCAGATAACAGGAGATCTCACTGACCCGGCGTCTCACACACACAGCCACAACCCCCCAGATAACAGGAGTACTCACTGACCCGGCGTCTCACACACAGCAGCCACAACCCCCCAGATAACAGGAGTACTCACTGACCCGGCGTCTCACACACAGCCACAACCCCCCAGATAACAGGAGTACTCACTGACCCGGCGTCTCACACACACAGCCACAACCCCCCAGATAACAGGAGTACTCACTGACCCGGCGTCTCACACACAGCCACAACCCCCCAGATAACAGGAGTACTCACTGACCCGGCGTCTCACACACAGCCACAACCCCCCAGATAACAGGAGTACTCACTGACCCGGCGTCTCACACACAGCCACAACCCCCCAGATAACAGGAGTACTCACTGACCCGGCGTCTCACACACAGCCACAACCCCCCAGATAACAGGAGTACTCACTGACCCGGCGTCTCACACACAGCCACAACCCCCCAGATAACAGGAGTACTCACTGACCCGGCGTCTCACACACAGCCACAACCCCCCAGATAACAGGAGATCTCACTGACCCGGCGTCTCACACACACAGCCACAACCCCCCAGATAACAGGAGTACTCACTGACCCGGCGTCTCACACACAGCAGCCACAACCCCCCAGATAACAGGAGATCTCACTGACCCGGCGTCTCACACACAGCAGCCACAACCCCCCAGATAACAGGAGTACTCACTGACCCGGCGTCTCACACACACAGCCACAACCCCCCAGATAACAGGAGTACTCACTGACCCGGCGTCTCACACACAGCCACAACCCCCCAGATAACAGGAGTACTCACTGACCCGGCGTCTCACACACAGCAGCCACAACCCCACAGATAACAGGAGTACTCACTGACCCGGCGTCTCACACACAGCAGCCACAACCCCCCAGATAACAGGAGTACTCACTGACCCGGCGTCTCACACACACAGCCACAACCCCCCAGATAACAGGAGTACTCACTGACCCGGCGTCTCACACACACAGCCACAACCCCCCAGATAACAGGAGTACTCACTGACCCGGCGTCTCACACACACAGCCACAACCCCCCAGATAACAGGAGATCTCACTGACCCGGCGTCTCACACACACAGCCACAACCCCCCAGATAACAGGAGTACTCACTGACCCTGCGTCTCACACACAGCAGCCACAACCCCCCAGATAACAGGAGATCTCACTGACCCGGCGTCTCACACACAGCAGCCACAACCCCCCAGATAACAGGAGTTCTCACTGACCCGGCGTCTCACACACAGCAGCCACAACCCCCCAGATAACAGGAGTACTCACTGACCCGGCGTCTCACACACAGCCACAACCCCCCAGATAACAGGAGTACTCACTGACCCGGCGTCTCACACACAGCCACAACCCCCCAGATAACAGGAGATCTCACTGACCCGGCGTCTCACACACAGCAGCCACAACCCCCCAGATAACAGGAGTTCTCACTGACCCGGCGTCTCACACACAGCAGCCACAACCCCCCAGATAACAGGAGTACTCACTGACCCGGCGTCTCACACACAGCCACAACCCCCCAGATAACAGGAGTACTCACTGACCCGGCGTCTCACACACAGCCACAACCCCCCAGATAACAGGAGTACTCACTGACCCGGCGTCTCACACACAGCCACAACCCCCCAGATAACAGGAGTACTCACTGACCCGGCGTCTCACACACACAGCCACAACCCCGCAGATAACAGGAGTACTCACTGACCCGGCGTCTCACACACAGCCACAACCCCCCAGATAACAGGAGTACTCACTGACCCGGCGTCTCACACACACAGCAGCCACAACCCCCCAGATAACAGAAGTACTCACTGACCCGGCGTCTCACACACAGCCACAACCCCCCAGATAACAGGAGTACTCACTGACCCGGCGTCTCACACACAGCCACAACCCCCCAGATAACAGGAGTACTCACTGACCCGGCGTCTCACACACACAGCAGCCACAACCCCCCAGATAACAGGAGATCTCACTGACCCGGCGTCTCACACACAGCCACAACCCCCCAGATAACAGGAGTACTCACTGACCCGGCGTCTCACACACAGCCACAACCCCCCAGATAACAGGAGTACTCACTGACCCGGCGTCTCACACACACAGCCACAACCCCCCAGATAACAGGAGTACTCACTGACCCGGCGTCTCACACACACAGCAGCCACAACCCCCCAGATAACAGGAGTACTCACTGACCCGGCGTCTCACACACAGCCACAACCCCCCAGATAACAGGAGTACTCACTGACCCGGCGTCTCACACACACAGCCACAACCCCCCAGATAACAGGAGTACTCACTGACCCGGCGTCTCACACACACAGCCACAACCCCCCAGATAACACGAGTACTCACTGACCCGGCGTCTCACACACACAGCCACAACCCCACAGATAACAGGAGATCTCACTGACCCGGCGTCTCACACACAGCCACAACCCCCCAGATAACAGGAGTACTCACTGACCCGGCGTCTCACACACAGCAGCCACAACCCCCCAGATAACAGGAGTACTCACTGACCCGGCGTCTCACACACACAGCCACAACCCCCCAGATAACAGGAGTACTCACTGACCCGGCGTCTCACACACAGCAGCCACAACCCCCCAGATAACAGGAGATCTCACTGACCCGGCGTCTCACACACAGCCACAATCCCCCAGATAACAGGAGTACTCACTGACCCGGCGTCTCACACACAGCCACAACCCCCCAGATAACAGGAGTACTCACTGACCCGGCGTCTCACACACACAGCCACAACCCCCCAGATAACAGGAGTACTCACTGACCCGGCGTCTCACACACACAGCCACAACCCCCCAGATAACAGGAGTACTCACTGACCCGGCGTCTCACACACACAGCCACAACCCCCCAGATAACAGGAGTACTCACTGACCCGGCGTCTCACACACAGCAGCCACAACCCCCCAGATAACAGGAGATCTCACTGACCCGGCGTCTCACACACACAGCCACAACCCCCCAGATAACAGGAGATCTCACTGACCCGGCGTCTCACACACAGCAGCCACAACCCCCCAGATAACAGGAGTACTCACTGACCCGGCGTCTCACACACACAGCCACAACCCCCCAGATAACAGGAGTACTCACTGACCCGGCGTCTCACACACACAGCCACAACCCCCCAGATAACAGGAGTACTCACTGACCCGGCGTCTCACACACACAGCCACAACCCCCCAGATAACAGGAGCACTCACTGACCCGGCGTCTCACACACAGCCACAACCCCCCAGATAACAGGAGTACTCACTGACCCGGCGTCTCACACACAGCCACAACCCCCCAGATAACAGGAGTACTCACTGACCCGGCGTCTCACACACACAGCAGCCACAACCCCCCAGATAACAGGAGATCTCACTGACCCGGCGTCTCACACACAGCCACAACCCCCCAGATAACAGGAGTACTCACTGACCCGGCGTCTCACACACAGCAGCCACAACCCCCCAGATAACAGGAGTACTCACTGACCCAGCGTCTCACACACAGCCACAACCCCCCAGATAACAGGAGATCTCACTGACCCGGCGTCTCACACACACAGCCACAACCCCCCAGATAACAGGAGTACTCACTGACCCGGCGTCTCACACACACAGCCACAACCCCCCAGATAACAGGAGTACTCACTGACCCGGCGTCTCACACACACAGCCACAACCCCCCAGATAACAGGAGATCTCACTGACCCGGCGTCTCACACACACAGCCACAACCCCCAGATAACAGGAGCACTCACTGACCCGGCGTCTCACACACACAGCCACAACCCCCCAGATAACAGGAGATCTCACTGACCCGGCGTCTCACACACACAGCCACAACCCCCCAGATAACAGGAGTACTCACTGACCCGGCGTCTCACACACACACAGCCACAACCCCCCAGATAACAGGAGTACTCACTGACCCGGCGTCTCACACACAGCCACAACCCCCCAGATAACAGGAGTACTCACTGACCCGGCGTCTCACACACAGCAGCCACAACCCCCCAGATAACAGGAGTACTCACTGACCCGGCGTCTCACACACACAGCCACAACCCCCCAGATAACAGGAGTACTCACTGACCCGGCGTCTCACACACACAGCCACAACCCCCCAGATAACAGGAGTACTCACTGACCCGGCGTCTCACACACAGCAGCCACAACCCCCCAGATAACAGGAGTACTCACTGACCCGGCGTCTCACACACAGCAGCCACAACCCCCCAGATAACAGGAGTACTCACTGACCCGGCGTCTCACACACAGCAGCCACAACCCCCCAGATAACAGGAGTACTCACTGACCCGGCGTCTCACACACAGCAGCCACAACCCCCAGATAACAGGAGTACTCACTGACCCGGCGTCTCACACACAGCAGCCACAACCCCCAGATAACAGAGTACTCACTGACCCGGCGTCTCACACACACAGCCACAACCCCCCAGATAACAGGAGTACTCACTGACCCGGCGTCTCACACACACAGCCACAACCCCCCAGATAACAGGAGTACTCACTGACCCGGCGTCACACACAGCAGCCACAACCCCCCAGATAACAGGAGTACTCACTGACCCGGCGTCTCACACACAGCAGCCACAACCCCCCAGATAACAGGAGTACTCACTGACCCGGCGTCTCACACACACAGCCACAACCCCCCAGATAACAGGAGTACTCACTGACCCGGCGTCTCACACACAGCCACAACCCCCCAGATAACAGGAGTACTCACTGACCCGGCGTCTCACACACACAGCCACATCCCCCCAGATAACAGGAGTACTCACTGACCCGGCGTCTCACACACACAGCCACAACCCCCCAGATAACAGGAGTACTCACTGACCCGGCGTCTCACACACACAGCCACATCCCCCCAGATAACAGGAGTACTCACTGACCCGGCGTCTCACACACACAGCCACAAACCCCCAGATAACAGGAGTACTCACTGACCCGGCGTCTCACACACAGCCACAACCCCCCAGATAACAGGAGTACTCACTGACCCGGCGTCTCACACACAGCAGCCACAACCCCCCAGATAACAGGAGTACTCACTGACCCGGCGTCTCACACACACAGCCACAACCCCCCAGATAACAGGAGTACTCACTGACCCGGCGTCTCACACACACAGCCACATCCCCCCAGATAACAGGAGTACTCACTGACCCGGCGTCTCACACACAGCCACATCCCCCCAGATAACAGGAGTACTCACTGACCCGGCGTCTCACACACAGCCACAACCCCCCAGATAACAGGAGTACTCACTGACCCGGCGTCTCACACACAGCCACAACCCCCCAGATAACAGGAGTACTCACTGACCCGGCGTCTCACACACACAGCCACAACCCCCCAGATAACAGGAGTACTCACTGACCCGGCGTCTCACACACACAGCCACAACCCCCCAGATAACAGGAGTACTCACTGACCCGGCGTCTCACACACACAGCCACAACCCCCCAGATAACAGGAGTACTCACTGACCCGGTGTCTCACACACAGCCACAACCCCCCAGATAACAGGAGTACTCACTGACCCGGCGTCTCACACACACAGCCACAACCCCCCAGATAACAGGAGATCTCACTGACCCGGCGTCTCACACACACAGCCACAACCCCCCAGATAACAGGAGTACTCACTGACCCGGCGTCTCACACACAGCAGCCACAACCCCCCAGATAACAGGAGTACTCACTGACCCGGCGTCTCACACACAGCAGCCACAACCCCCCAGATAACAGGAGATCTCACTGACCCGGCGTCTCACACACAGCCACAACCCCCCAGATAACAGGAGTACTCACTGACCGGCGTCTCACACACAGCCACAACCCCCCAGATAACAGGAGTACTCACTGACCCGGCGTCTCACACACACAGCAGCCACAACCCCCCAGATAACAGGAGTACTCACTGACCGGCGTCTCACACACACAGCCACAACCCCCCAGATAACAGGAGTACTCACTGACCCGGCGTCTCACACACAGCCACAACCCCCCAGATAACAGGAGTACTCACTGACCCGGCATCTCACACACACAGCCACATCCCCCCAGATAACAGGAGTACTCACTGACCCGGCGTCTCACACACAGCAGCCACAACCCCCCAGATAACAGGAGTACTCACTGACCCGGCGTCTCACACACAGCCACAACCCCCCAGATAACAGGAGATCTCACTGACCCGGCGTCTCACACACAGCAGCCACAACCCCCCAGATAACAGGAGTACTCACTGACCCGGCGTCTCACACACAGCCACAACCCCCCAGATAACAGGAGTACTCACTGACCCGGCGTCTCACACACACAGCCACAACCCCCCAGATAACAGGAGTACTCACTGACCCGGCGTCTCACACACAGCAGCCACAACCCCCCAGATAACAGGAGTACTCACTGACCCGGCGTCTCACACACACAGCCACAACCCCCCAGATAACAGGAGTACTCACTGACCCGGCGTCTCACACACAGCAGCCACAACCCCCCAGATAACAGGAGTACTCACTGACCCGGCGTCTCACACACACAGCCACAACCCCCCAGATAACAGGAGTACTCACTGACCCGGCGTCTCACACACAGCAGCCACAATCCCCCAGATAACAGGAGTACTCACTGACCCAGCGTCTCACACACAGCCACAACCCCCCAGATAACAGGAGTACTCACTGACCCGGCGTCTCACACACAGCCACAACCCCCCAGATAACAGGAGTACTCACTGACCCGGCGTCTCACACACAGCAGCCACAACCCCCCAGATAACAGGAGTACTCACTGACCCGGCGTCTCACACACACAGCCACAACCCCCCAGATAACAGGAGTACTCACTGACCCGGCGTCTCACACACAGCAGCCACAACCCCCAGATAACAGGAGTACTCACTGACCCGGCGTCTCACACACACAGCCACAACCCCCCAGATAACAGGAGTACTCACTGACCCGGCGTCTCACACACAGCAGCCACAACCCCCCAGATAACAGGAGTACTCACTGACCCGGCGTCTCACACACACAGCCACAACCCCCAGATAACAGGAGATCTCACTGACCCGGCGTCTCACACACACAGCCACAACCCCCCAGATAACAGGAGTACTCACTGACCCGGCGTCTCACACACAGCCACAACCCCCCAGATAACAGGAGATCTCACTGACCCGGCGTCTCACACACAGCCACAACCCCCCAGATAACAGGAGTACTCACTGACCCGGCGTCTCACACACAGCCACAACCCCCCAGATAACAGGAGTACTCACTGACCCGGCGTCTCACACACAGCCACAACCCCCCAGATAACAGGAGTACTCACTGACCCGGCGTCTCACACACACAGCCACAACCCCCCAGATAACAGGAGTACTCACTGACCCGGCGTCTCACACACAGCCACAACCCCCCAGATAACAGGAGTACTCACTGACCCGGCGTCTCACACACACAGCCACAACCCCCCAGATAACAGGAGTACTCACTGACCCGGCGTCTCACACACACAGCCACAACCCCCCAGATAACAGGAGTACTCACTGACCCGGCGTCTCACACACAGCAGCCACAACCCCCCAGATAACAGGAGTACTCACTGACCCGGCGTCTCACACACAGCAGCCACAACCCCCCAGATAACAGGAGCACTCACTGACCCAGCGTCTCACACACAGCCACAACCCCCCAGATAACAGGAGTACTCACTGACCCGGCGTCTCACACACAGCCACAACCCCCCAGATAACAGGAGTACTCACTGACCCGGCGTCTCACACACACAGCAGCCACAACCCCCCAGATAACAGGAGTACTCACTGACCCGGCGTCTCACACACAGCCACAACCCCCCAGATAACAGGAGTACTCACTGACCCGGCGTCTCACACACACAGCCACAACCCCCCAGATAACAGGAGTACTCACTGACCCGGCGTCTCACACACACAGCCACAACCCCCCAGATAACACGAGTACTCACTGACCCGGCGTCTCACACACACAGCCACAACCCCCCAGATAACAGGAGATCTCACTGACCCGGCGTCTCACACACAGCCACAACCCCCCAGATAACAGGAGTACTCACTGACCCGGCGTCTCACACACAGCAGCCACAACCCCCCAGATAACAGGAGTACTCACTGACCCGGCGTCTCACACACACAGCCACAACCCCCCAGATAACAGGAGTACTCACTGACCCGGCGTCTCACACACACAGCCACAACCCCCCAGATAACAGGAGTACTCACTGACCCGGCGTCTCACACACACAGCCACAACCCCCCAGATAACAGGAGTACTCACTGACCCGGCGTCTCACACACAGCAGCCACAACCCCCAGATAACAGGAGATCTCACTGACCCGGCGTCTCACACACACAGCCACAACCCCCCAGATAACAGGAGTACTCACTGACCCGGCGTCTCACACACACAGCCACAACCCCCCAGATAACAGGAGCACTCACTGACCCGGCGTCTCACACACAGCCACAACCCCCCAGATAACAGGAGTACTCACTGACCCGGCGTCTCACACACAGCCACAACCCCCAGATAACAGGAGTACTCACTGACCCGGCGTCTCACACACAGCAGCCACAACCCCCCAGATAACAGGAGTACTCACTGACCCAGCGTCTCACACACAGCCACAACCCCCCAGATAACAGGAGATCTCACTGACCCGGCGTCTCACACACACAGCCACAACCCCCCAGATAACAGGAGTACTCACTGACCCGGCGTCTCACACACAGCAGCCACAACCCCCCAGATAACAGGAGATCTCACTGACCCGGCGTCTCACACACAGCAGCCACAACCCCCCAGATAACAGGAGTACTCACTGACCCGGCGTCTCACACACACAGCCACAACCCCCCAGATAACAGGAGATCTCACTGACCCGGCGTCTCACACACACAGCCACAACCCCCCAGATAACAGGAGTACTCACTGACCCGGCGTCTCACACACACAGCCACAACCCCCCAGATAACAGGAGCACTCACTGACCCGGCGTCTCACACACACAGCCACAACCCCCCAGATAACAGGAGTACTCACTGACCCGGCGTCTCACACACACAGCCACAACCCCCCAGATAACAGGAGATCTCACTGACCCGGCGTCTCACACACACAGCCACAACCCCCCAGATAACAGGAGTACTCACTGACCCGGCGTCTCACACACACAGCCACAACCCCCCAGATAACAGGAGATCTCACTGACCCGGCGTCTCACACACAGCAGCCACAACCCCCCAGATAACAGGAGTACTCACTGACCCGGCGTCTCACACACACAGCAGCCACAACCCCCCAGATAACAGGAGTTCTCACTGACCCGGCGTCTCACACACAGCCACAACCCCCCAGATAACAGGAGAACTCACTGACCCGGCGTCTCACACACACAGCAGCCACAACCCCCCAGATAACAGGAGTACTCACTGACCCAGCGTCTCACACACACAGCCACAACCCCCCAGATAACAGGAGTACTCACTGACCCGGCGTCTCACACACACAGCCACAACCCCCCAGATAACAGGAGTACTCACTGACCCGGCGTCTCACACACAGCAGCCACAACCCCCCAGATAACAGGAGTACTCACTGACCCGGCGTCTCACACACAGCCACAACCCCCCAGATAACAGGAGTACTCACTGACCCGGCGTCTCACACACACAGCCACAACCCCCCAGATAACAGGAGTACTCACTGACCCGGCGTCTCACACACAGCCACAACCCCCCAGATAACAGGAGATCTCACTGACCCGGCGTCTCACACACAGCAGCCACAACCCCCCAGATAACAGGAGTACTCACTGACCCGGCGTCTCACACACAGCAGCCACAACCCCCCAGATAACAGGAGTACTCACTGACCCGGCGTCTCACACACAGCAGCCACAACCCCCCAGATAACAGGAGTACTCACTGACCCGGCGTCTCACACACACAGCCACAACCCCCCAGATAACAGGAGTACTCACTGACCCGGCGTCTCACACACAGCCACAACCCCCCAGATAACAGGAGTACTCACTGACCCGGCGTCTCACACACACAGCCACATCCCCCCAGATAACAGGAGTACTCACTGACCCGGCGTCTCACACACACAGCCACAACCCCCCAGATAACAGGAGTACTCACTGACCCGGCGTCTCACAAACACAGCCACATCCCCCCAGATAACAGGAGTACTCACTGACCCGGCGTCTCACACACACAGCCACAACCCCCAGATAACAGGAGTACTCACTGACCCCGGCGTCTCACACACAGCCACAACCCCCCAGATAACAGGAGTACTCACTGACCCGGCGTCTCACACACAGCAGCCACAACCCCCCAGATAACAGGAGTACTCACTGACCCGGCGTCTCACACACACAGCCACAACCCCCCAGATAACAGGAGTACTCACTGACCCGGCGTCTCACACACACAGCCACATCCCCCCAGATAACAGGAGTACTCACTGACCCGGCGTCTCACACACAGCCACATCCCCCCAGATAACAGGAGTACTCACTGACCCGGCGTCTCACACACAGCCACAACCCCCCAGATAACAGGAGTACTCACTGACCCGGCGTCTCACACACAGCCACAACCCCCCAGATAACAGGAGTACTCACTGACCCGGCGTCTCACACACACAGCCACAACCCCCCAGATAACAGGAGTACTCACTGACCCGGCGTCTCACACACACAGCCACAACCCCCCAGATAACAGGAGTACTCACTGACCCGGCGTCTCACACACACAGCCACAACCCCCCAGATAACAGGAGTACTCACTGACCCGGTGTCTCACACACAGCCACAACCCCCCAGATAACAGGAGTACTCACTGACCCGGCGTCTCACACACACAGCCACAACCCCCCAGATAACAGGAGATCTCACTGACCCGGCGTCTCACACACACAGCCACAACCCCCCAGATAACAGGAGTACTCACTGACCCGGCGTCTCACACACAGCAGCCACAACCCCCCAGATAACAGGAGTACTCACTGACCCGGCGTCTCACACACAGCAGCCACAACCCCCCAGATAACAGGAGATCTCACTGACCCGGCGTCTCACACACAGCCACAACCCCCCAGATAACAGGAGTACTCACTGACCCGGCGTCTCACACACACAGCCACAACCCCCCAGATAACAGGAGTACTCACTGACCCGGCGTCTCACACACAGCCACAACCCCCCAGATAACAGGAGTACTCACTGACCCGGCGTCTCACACACACAGCCACAACCCCCCAGATAACAGGAGATCTCACTGACCCGGCGTCTCACACACACAGCCACAACCCCCCAGATAACAGGAGTACTCACTGACCCGGCGTCTCACACACAGCAGCCACAACCCCCCAGATAACAGGAGTACTCACTGACCCGGCGTCTCACACACACAGCCACAACCCCCCAGATAACAGGAGTACTCACTGACCCGGCGTCTCACACACAGCCACAACCCCCCAGATAACAGGAGTACTCACTGACCCGGCGTCTCACACACAGCAGCCACAACCCCCAGATAACAGGAGTACTCACTGACCCGGCGTCTCACACACACAGCCACAACCCCCCAGATAACAGGAGTACTCACTGACCCGGCGTCTCACACACAGCAGCCACAACCCCCCAGATAACAGGAGTACTCACTGACCCGGCGTCTCACACACAGCCACAACCCCCCAGATAACAGGAGTACTCACTGACCCGGCGTCTCACACACAGCAGCCACAACCCCCCAGATAACAGGAGTACTCACTGACCCGGCGTCTCACACACACAGCCACAACCCCCCAGATAACAGGAGTACTCACTGACCCGGCGTCTCTCACACACAGCCACAACCCCCCAGATAACAGGAGTACTCACTGACCCGGCGTCTCACACACACAGCCACAACCCCCCAGATAACAGGAGTACTCACTGACCCGGCGTCTCACACACACAGCCACAACCCCCAGATAACAGGAGTACTCACTGACCCGGCGTCACACACAGCAGCCACAACCCCCCAGATAACAGGAGTACTCACTGACCCGGCGTCTCACACACAGCAGCCACAACCCCCCAGATAACAGGAGTACTCACTGACCCGGCGTCTCACACACACAGCCACAACCCCCCAGATAACAGGAGTACTCACTGACCCGGCGTCTCACACACAGCCACAACCCCCCAGATAACAGGAGTACTCACTGACCCGGCGTCTCACACACACAGCCACATCCCCCAGATAACAGGAGTACTCACTGACCCGGCGTCTCACACACACAGCCACAACCCCCCAGATAACAGGAGTACTCACTGACCCGGCGTCTCACACACACAGCCACATCCCCCCAGATAACAGGAGTACTCACTGACCCGGCGTCTCACACACACAGCCACAACCCCCCAGATAACAGGAGTACTCACTGACCCGGCGTCTCACACACAGCAGCCACAAACCCCCAGATAACAGGAGTACTCACTGACCCGGCGTCTCACACACAGCCACAACCCCCCAGATAACAGGAGTACTCACTGACCCGGCGTCTCACACACAGCAGCCACAACCCCCCAGATAACAGGAGTACTCACTGACCCGGCGTCTCACACACACAGCCACAACCCCCCAGATAACAGGAGTACTCACTGACCCGGCGTCTCACACACACAGCCACATCCCCCCAGATAACAGGAGTACTCACTGACCCGGCGTCTCACACACAGCCACATCCCCCCAGATAACAGGAGTACTCACTGACCCGGCGTCTCACACACAGCCACAACCCCCCAGATAACAGGAGTACTCACTGACCCGGCGTCTCACACACAGCCACAACCCCCCAGATAACAGGAGTACTCACTGACCCGGCGTCTCACACACAGCAGCCACAACCCCCCAGATAACAGGAGTACTCACTGACCCGGCGTCTCACACACACAGCCACAACCCCCCAGATAACAGGAGTACTCACTGACCCGGCGTCTCACACACACAGCCACAACCCCCCAGATAACAGGAGTACTCACTGACCCGGTGTCTCACACACAGCCACAACCCCCCAGATAACAGGAGTACTCACTGACCCGGCGTCTCACACACACAGCCACAACCCCCCAGATAACAGGAGATCTCACTGAC
This sequence comes from Ascaphus truei, assembly GCF_040206685.1. Lineage (NCBI taxonomy): Eukaryota > Metazoa > Chordata > Amphibia > Anura > Ascaphidae > Ascaphus > Ascaphus truei. The sequence continues at coordinate 54,191 of NW_027456778.1, read as the reverse complement.
CCGGCGTCTCACACACACAGCCACAACCCCCCAGATAACAGGAGTACTCACTGACCCGGCGTCTCACACACAGCAGCCACAACCCCCCAGATAACAGGAGTACTCACTGACCCGGCGTCTCACACACAGCAGCCACAACCCCCCAGATAACAGGAGATCTCACTGACCCGGCGTCTCACACACAGCCACAACCCCCCAGATAACAGGAGTACTCACTGACCCGGCGTCTCACACACAGCCACAACCCCCCAGATAACAGGAGTACTCACTGACCCGGCGTCTCACACACACAGCAGCCACAACCCCCCAGATAACAGGAGTACTCACTGACCCGGCGTCTCACACACACAGCCACAACCCCCCAGATAACAGGAGTACTCACTGACCCGGCGTCTCACACACAGCCACAACCCCCCAGATAACAGGAGTACTCACTGACCCGGCGTCTCACACACACAGCCACATCCCCCAGATAACAGGAGTACTCACTGACCCGGCGTCTCACACACAGCAGCCACAACCCCCCAGATAACAGGAGTACTCACTGACCCGGCGTCTCACACACAGCCACAACCCCCCAGATAACAGGAGATCTCACTGACCCGGCGTCTCACACACAGCAGCCACAACCCCCCAGATAACAGGAGTACTCACTGACCCGGCGTCTCACACACAGCCACAACCCCCCAGATAACAGGAGTACTCACTGACCCGGCGTCTCACACACACAGCCACAACCCCCCAGATAACAGGAGTACTCACTGACCCGGCGTCTCACACACAGCAGCCACAACCCCCAGATAACAGGAGTACTCACTGACCCGGCGTCTCACACACACAGCCACAACCCCCCAGATAACAGGAGTACTCACTGACCCGGCGTCTCACACACAGCAGCCACAACCCCCCAGATAACAGGAGTACTCACTGACCCGGCGTCTCACACACACAGCCACAACCCCCCAGATAACAGGAGTACTCACTGACCCGGCGTCTCACACACAGCAGCCACAACCCCCCAGATAACAGGAGTACTCACTGACCCAGCGTCTCACACACAGCCACAACCCCCCAGATAACAGGAGTACTCACTGACCCGGCGTCTCACACACAGCAGCCACAACCCCCCAGATAACAGGAGTACTCACTGACCCGGCGTCTCACACACAGCAGCCACAACCCCCCAGATAACAGGAGTACTCACTGACCCGGCGTCTCACACACACAGCCACAACCCCCCAGATAACAGGAGATCTCACTGACCCGGCGTCTCACACACACAGCCACAACCCCCCAGATAACAGGAGTACTCACTGACCCGGCGTCTCACACACAGCCACAACCCCCCAGATAACAGGAGTACTCACTGACCCGGCGTCTCACACACAGCAGCCACAACCCCCCAGATAACAGGAGTACTCACTGACCCGGCGTCTCACACACACAGCAGCCACAACCCCCCAGATAACAGGAGTACTCACTGACCCGGCGTCTCACACACACAGCCACAACCCCCCAGATAACAGGAGATCTCACTGACCCGGCGTCTCACACACACAGCCACAACCCCCCAGATAACAGGAGTACTCACTGACCCGGCGTCTCACACACAGCCACAACCCCCCAGATAACAGGAGTACTCACTGACCCGGCGTCTCACACACAGCAGCCACAACCCCCCAGATAACAGGAGTACTCACTGACCCGGCGTCTCACACACAGCCACAACCCCCCAGATAACAGGAGATCTCACTGACCCGGCGTCTCACACACAGCCACAACCCCCCAGATAACAGGAGTACTCACTGACCCGGCGTCTCACACACAGCCACAACCCCCCAGATAACAGGAGTACTCACTGACCCGGCGTCTCACACACAGCAGCCACAACCCCCCAGATAACAGGAGTACTCACTGACCCGGCGTCTCACACACACAGCCACAACCCCCCAGATAACAGGAGTACTCACTGACCCGGCGTCTCACACACAGCCACAACCCCCCAGATAACAGGAGTACTCACTGACCCGGCGTCTCACACACAGCCACAACCCCCCAGATAACAGGAGTACTCACTGACCCGGCGTCTCACACACACAGCAGCCACAACCCCCCAGATAACAGGAGTACTCACTGACCCGGCGTCTCACACACAGCCACAACCCCCCAGATAACAGGAGTACTCACTGACCCGGCGTCTCACACACACAGCCACAACCCCCCAGATAACAGAGTACTCACTGACCCGGCGTCTCACACACACAGCCACAACCCCCCAGATAACACGAGTACTCACTGACCCGGCGTCTCACACACACAGCCACAACCCCCCAGATAACAGGAGATCTCACTGACCCGGCGTCTCACACACATAGCCACAACCCCCCAGATAACACGAGTACTCACTGACCCGGCGTCTCACACACACAGCCACAACCCCCCAGATAACAGGAGATCTCACTGACCCGGCGTCTCACACACACAGCCACAACCCCCCAGATAACAGGAGTACTCACTGACCCGGCGTCTCACACACAGCAGCCACAACCCCCCAGATAACAGGAGTACTCACTGACCCGGCGTCTCACACACACAGCCACAACCCCCCAGATAACAGGAGTACTCACTGACCCGGCGTCTCACACACACAGCCACAACCCCCAGATAACAGGAGATCTCACTGACCCGGCGTCTCACACACAGCAGCCACAACCCCCCAGATAACAGGAGTACTCACTGACCCGGCGTCTCACACACAGCAGCCACAACCCCCCAGATAACAGGAGATCTCACTGACCCGGCGTCTCACACACACAGCCACAACCCCCCAGATAACAGGAGTACTCACTGACCCGGCGTCTCACACACACAGCCACAACCCCCCAGATAACAGGAGCACTCACTGACCCGGCGTCTCACACACAGCCACAACCCCCCAGATAACAGGAGTACTCACTGACCCGGCGTCTCACACACAGCCACAACCCCCCAGATAACAGGAGTACTCACTGACCCGGCGTCTCACACACACAGCCACAACCCCCCAGATAACAGGAGTACTCACTGACCCGGCGTCACACACAGCAGCCACAACCCCCCAGATAACAGGAGTACTCACTGACCCGGCGTCTCACACACAGCAGCCACAACCCCCCAGATAACAGGAGTACTCACTGACCCGGCGTCTCACACACACAGCCACAACCCCCCAGATAACAGGAGTACTCACTGACCCGGCGTCTCACACACAGCCACAACCCCCCAGATAACAGGAGTACTCACTGACCCGGCGTCTCACACACACAGCCACATCCCCCCAGATAACAGGAGTACTCACTGACCCGGCGTCTCACACACACAGCCACAACCCCCCAGATAACAGGAGTACTCACTGACCCGGCGTCTCACACACACAGCCACATCCCCCCAGATAACAGGAGTACTCACTGACCCGGCGTCTCACACACACAGCCACAAACCCCCAGATAACAGGAGTACTCACTGACCCGGCGTCTCACACACAGCCACAACCCCCCAGATAACAGGAGTACTCACTGACCCGGCGTCTCACACACAGCAGCCACAACCCCCCAGATAACAGGAGTACTCACTGACCCGGCGTCTCACACACACAGCCACAACCCCCCAGATAACAGGAGTACTCACTGACCCGGCGTCTCACACACACAGCCACATCCCCCCAGATAACAGGAGTACTCACTGACCCGGCGTCTCACACACAGCCACATCCCCCCAGATAACAGGAGTACTCACTGACCCGGCGTCTCACACACAGCCACAACCCCCCAGATAACAGGAGTACTCACTGACCCGGCGTCTCACACACAGCCACAACCCCCCAGATAACAGGAGTACTCACTGACCCGGCGTCTCACACACAGCAGCCACAACCCCCCAGATAACAGGAGTACTCACTGACCCGGCGTCTCACACACACAGCCACAACCCCCCAGATAACAGGAGTACTCACTGACCCGGCGTCTCACACACACAGCCACAACCCCCCAGATAACAGGAGTACTCACTGACCCGGTGTCTCACACACAGCCACAACCCCCCAGATAACAGGAGTACTCACTGACCCGGCGTCTCACACACACAGCCACAACCCCCCAGATAACAGGAGATCTCACTGACCCGGCGTCTCACACACACAGCCACAACCCCCCAGATAACAGGAGTACTCACTGACCCGGCGTCTCACACACAGCAGCCACAACCCCCAGATAACAGGAGTGTACTCACTGACCCGGCGTCTCACACAGCAGCCACAACCCCCCAGATAACAGGAGATCTCACTGACCCGGCGTCTCACACACAGCCACAACCCCCCAGATAACAGGAGTACTCACTGACCCGGCGTCTCACACACAGCCACAACCCCCCAGATAACAGGAGTACTCACTGACCCCGGCGTCTCACACACAGCCACAACCCCCCAGATAACAGGAGTACTCACTGACCCGGCGTCTCACACACACAGCCACAACCCCCCAGATAACAGGAGTACTCACTGACCCGGCGTCTCACACACAGCCACAACCCCCCAGATAACAGGAGTACTCACTGACCCGGCGTCTCACACACACAGCCACATCCCCCCAGATAACAGGAGTACTCACTGACCCGGCGTCTCACACACAGCAGCCACAACCCCCCAGATAACAGGAGTACTCACTGACCCGGCGTCTCACACACAGCCACAACCCCCCAGATAACAGGAGATCTCACTGACCCGGCGTCTCACACACAGCAGCCACAACCCCCCAGATAACAGGAGTACTCACTGACCCGGCGTCTCACACACAGCAGCCACAACCCCCCAGATAACAGGAGTACTCACTGACCCGGCGTCTCACACACACAGCCACAACCCCCCAGATAACAGGAGATCTCACTGACCCGGCGTCTCACACACACAGCCACAACCCCCCAGATAACAGGAGTACTCACTGACCCGGCGTCTCACACACACAGCCACAACCCCCCAGATAACAGGAGTACTCACTGACCCGGCGTCTCACACACAGCAGCCACAACCCCCCAGATAACAGGAGTACTCACTGACCCGGCGTCTCACACACACAGCCACAACCCCCCAGATAACAGGAGTACTCACTGACCCGGCGTCTCACACACAGCAGCCACAACCCCCCAGATAACAGGAGTACTCACTGACCCGGCGTCTCACACACAGCAGCCACAACCCCCCAGATAACAGGAGTACTCACTGACCCGGCGTCTCACACACACAGCCACAACCCCCCAGATAACAGGAGATCTCACTGACCCGGCGTCTCACACACACAGCCACAACCCCCCAGATAACAGGAGTACTCACTGACCCGGCGTCTCACACACAGCCACAACCCCCCAGATAACAGGAGTACTCACTGACCCGGCGTCTCACACACAGCAGCCACAACCCCCCAGATAACAGGAGTACTCACTGACCCTGCGTCTCACACACACAGCCACATCCCCCCAGATAACAGGAGTTCTCACTGACCCGGCGTCTCACACACACAGCCACAACCCCCCAGATAACAGGAGTACTCACTGACCCGGCGTCTCACACACACAGCCACAACCCCCCAGATAACAGGAGTACTCACTGACCCGGCGTCTCACACACAGCAGCCACAACCCCCCAGATAACAGGAGATCTCACTGACCCGGCGTCTCACACACACAGCAGCCACAACCCCCCAGATAACAGGAGTACTCACTGACCCGGCGTCTCACACACACAGCCACAACCCCCCAGATAACAGGAGATCTCACTGACCCGGCGTCTCACACACACAGCCACAACCCCCCAGATAACAGGAGTACTCACTGACCCGGCGTCTCACACACAGCCACAACCCCCCAGATAACAGGAGTACTCACTGACCCGGCGTCTCACACACAGCAGCCACAACCCCCCAGATAACAGGAGTACTCACTGACCCGGCGTCTCACACACAGCCACAACCCCCCAGATAACAGGAGATCTCACTGACCCGGCGTCTCACACACAGCAGCCACAACCCCCCAGATAACAGGAGTTCTCACTGACCCGGCGTCTCACACACAGCCACAACCCCCCAGATAACAGGAGTACTCACTGACCCGGCGTCTCACACACAGCCACAACCCCCCAGATAACAGGAGTACTCACTGACCCGGCGTCTCACACACAGCAGCCACAACCCCCCAGATAACAGGAGTACTCACTGACCCGGCGTCTCACACACACAGCCACAACCCCCCAGATAACAGGAGTACTCACTGACCCGGCGTCTCACACACAGCCACAACCCCCCAGATAACAGGAGTACTCACTGACCCGGCGTCTCACACACAGCCACAACCCCCCAGATAACAGGAGTACTCACTGACCCGGCGTCTCACACACACAGCAGCCACAACCCCCCAGATAACAGGAGTACTCACTGACCCGGCGTCTCACACACAGCCACAACCCCCCAGATAACAGGAGTACTCACTGACCCGGCGTCTCACACACACAGCCACAACCCCCCAGATAACAGGAGTACTCACTGACCCGGCGTCTCACACACACAGCCACAACCCCCCAGATAACAGGAGTACTCACTGACCCGGCGTCTCACACACAGCCACAACCCCCCAGATAACAGGAGTACTCACTGACCCGGCGTCTCACACACACAGCCACAACCCCCCAGATAACACGAGTACTCACTGACCCGGCGTCTCACACACACAGCCACAACCCCCCAGATAACAGGAGATCTCACTGACCCGGCGTCTCACACACAGCCACAACCCCCCAGATAACAGGAGTACTCACTGACCCGGCGTCTCACACACAGCAGCCACAACCCCCCAGATAACAGGAGTACTCACTGACCCGGCGTCTCACACACACAGCCACAACCCCCCAGATAACAGGAGTACTCACTGACCCGGCGTCTCACACACACAGCCACAACCCCCCAGATAACAGGAGATCTCACTGACCCGGCGTCTCACACACAGCAGCCACAACCCCCCAGATAACAGGAGTACTCACTGACCCGGCGTCTCACACACAGCAGCCACAACCCCCCAGATAACAGGAGATCTCACTGACCCGGCGTCTCACACACACAGCCACAACCCCCCAGATAACAGGAGTACTCACTGACCCGGCGTCTCACACACACAGCCACAACCCCCCAGATAACAGGAGCACTCACTGACCCGGCGTCTCACACACAGCCACAACCCCCCAGATAACAGGAGTACTCACTGACCCGGCGTCTCACACACAGCCACAACCCCCCAGATAACAGGAGTACTCACTGACCCGGCGTCTCACACACACAGCCACAACCCCCCAGATAACAGGAGTACTCACTGACCCGGCGTCTCACACACAGCAGCCACAACCCCCCAGATAACAGGAGTACTCACTGACCCGGCGTCTCACACACACAGCCACAACCCCCCAGATAACAGGAGTACTCACTGACCCGGCGTCTCACACACAGCAGCCACAACCCCCCAGATAACAGGAGTACTCACTGACCCAGCGTCTCACACACAGCCACAACCCCCCAGATAACAGGAGATCTCACTGACCCGGCGTCTCACACACACAGCCACAACCCCCCAGATAACAGGAGTACTCACTGACCCGGCGTCTCACACACAGCCACAACCCCCCAGATAACAGGAGATCTCACTGACCCGGCGTCTCACACACAGCAGCCACAACCCCCCAGATAACAGGAGTACTCACTGACCCGGCGTCTCACACACACAGCCACAACCCCCCAGATAACAGGAGATCTCACTGACCCGGCGTCTCACACACACAGCCACAACCCCCCAGATAACAGGAGCACTCACTGACCCGGCGTCTCACACACACAGCCACAACCCCCCAGATAACAGGAGTACTCACTGACCCGGCGTCTCACACACACAGCCACAACCCCCCAGATAACAGGAGATCTCACTGACCCGGCGTCTCACACACACAGCCACAACCCCCCAGATAACAGGAGTACTCACTGACCCGGCGTCTCACACACACAGCCACAACCCCCCAGATAACAGGAGATCTCACTGACCCGGCGTCTCACACACAGCAGCCACAACCCCCCAGATAACAGGAGTACTCACTGACCCGGCGTCTCACACACAGCCACAACCCCCCAGATAACAGGAGATCTCACTGACCCGGCGTCTCACACACACAGCCACAACCCCCCAGATAACAGGAGTACTCACTGACCCGGCGTCTCACACACACAGCAGCCACAACCCCCCAGATAACAGGAGTTCTCACTGACCCGGCGTCTCACACACACAGCCACAACCCCCCAGATAACAGGAGTACTCACTGACCCGGCGTCTCACACACAGCAGCCACAACCCCCCAGATAACAGGAGTTCTCACTGACCCAGCGTCTCACACACACAGCAGCCACAACCCCCCAGATAACAGGAGTACTCACTGACCCAGCGTCTCACACACACAGCCACAACCCCCCAGATAACAGGAGTACTCACTGACCCGGCGTCTCACACACACAGCCACAACCCCCCAGATAACAGGAGTACTCACTGACCCGGCGTCTCACACACAGCAGCCACAACCCCCCAGATAACAGGAGTACTCACTGACCCGGCGTCTCACACACAGCCACAACCCCCCAGATAACAGGAGTACTCACTGACCCGGCGTCTCACACACAGCAGCCACAACCCCCCAGATAACAGGAGTACTCACTGACCCGGGGTCTCACACACACAGCCACAACCCCCCAGATAACAGGAGTACTCACTGACCCGGCGTCTCACACACAGCAGCCACAACCCCCCAGATAACAGGAGTACTCACTGACCCGGCGTCTCACACACAGCCACAACCCCCCAGATAACAGGAGTTCTCACTGACCCGGCGTCTCACACACAGCCACAACCCCCCAGATAACAGGAGTACTCACTGACCCGGCGTCTCACACACAGCAGCCACAACCCCCCAGATAACAGGAGTACTCACTGACCCGGCGTCTCACACACACAGCCACAACCCCCCAGATAACAGGAGTACTCACTGACCCGGCGTCTCACACACACAGCAGCCACAACCCCCCAGATAACAGGAGTACTCACTGACCCGGCGTCTCACACACACAGCCACAACCCCCCAGATAACAGGAGTACTCACTGACCCGGCGTCTCACACACAGCCACAACCCCCCAGATAACAGGAGTACTCACTGACCCGGCGTCTCACACACACAGCCACATCCCCCCAGATAACAGGAGTACTCACTGACCCGGCGTCTCACACACAGCCACAAACCCCCAGATAACAGGAGTACTCACTGACCCGGCGTCTCACACACAGCCACAACCCCCCAGATAACAGGAGTACTCACTGACCCGGCGTCTCACACACAGCCACAACCCCCCAGATAACAGGAGTACTCACTGACCCGGCGTCTCACACACAGCCACAACCCCCCAGATAACAGGAGTACTCACTGACCCGGCGTCTCACACACACAGCCACATCCCCCCAGATAACAGGAGTACTCACTGACCCGGCGTCTCACACACACAGCCACAACCCCCCAGATAACAGGAGTACTCACTGACCCGGCGTCTCACACACACAGCCACAACCCCCCAGATAACAGGAGATCTCACTGACCCGGCGTCTCACACACACAGCCACAACCCCCCAGATAACAGGAGTACTCACTGACCCGGCGTCTCACACACAGCAGCCACAACCCCCCAGATAACAGGAGTACTCACTGACCCGGCGTCTCACACACACAGCCACAACCCCCCAGATAACAGGAGTACTCACTGACCCGGCGTCTCACACACAGCCACAACCCCCCAGATAACAGGAGTACTCACTGACCCGGCGTCTCACACACAGCCACAACCCCCCAGATAACAGGAGTACTCACTGACCCGGCGTCTCACACACACAGCCACAACCCCCCAGATAACAGGAGTACTCACTGACCCGGCGTCTCACACACACAGCCACAACCCCCCAGATAACAGGAGTACTCACTGACCCGGCGTCTCACACACAGCCACAACCCCCCAGATAACAGGAGTACTCACTGACCCGGTGTCTCACACACACAGCCACAACCCCCCAGATAACAGGAGTACTCACTGACCCGGCGTCTCACACACACAGCCACAACCCCCCAGATAACAGGAGTACTCACTGACCCGGCGTCTCACACACACAGCCACAACCCCCCAGATAACAGGAGTACTCACTGACCCGGCGTCTCACACACAGCCACAACCCCCCAGATAACAGGAGTACTCACTGACCCGGTGTCTCACACACACAGCCACAACCCCCCAGATAACAGGAGTACTCACTGACCCGGCGTCTCACACACACAGCCACAACCCCCCAGATAACAGGAGTACTCACTGACCCGGCGTCTCACACACACAGCCACAACCCCCCAGATAACAGGAGTACTCACTGACCCGGCGTCTCACACACAGCAGCCACAACCCCCCAGATAACAGGAGTACTCACTGACCCGGCGTCTCACACACAGCCACAACCCCCCAGATAACAGGAGATCTCACTGACCCGGCGTCTCACACACACAGCCACAACCCCCCAGATAACAGGAGTACTCACTGACCCGGCGTCTCACACACACAGCCACAACCCCCCAGATAACAGGAGTACTCACTGACCCGGCGTCTCACACACAGCAGCCACAACCCCCCAGATAACAGGAGTACTCACTGACCCGGCGTCTCACACACACACAGCCACAACCCCCCAGATAACAGGAGTACTCACTGACCCGGCGTCTCACACACACAGCCACAACCCCCCAGATAACAGGAGTACTCACTGACCCGGCGTCTCACACATAGCCACAACCCCCCAGATAACAGGAGTACTCACTGACCCGGCGTCTCACACACAGCCACAACCCCCCAGATAACAGGAGTACTCACTGACCCGGCGTCTCACACACACAGCAGCCACAACCCCCCAGATAACAGGAGTACTCACTGACCCGGCGTCTCACACACACAGCCACAACCCCCCAGATAACAGGAGTACTCACTGACCCGGCGTCTCACACACAGCCACAACCCCCCAGATAACAGGAGTACTCACTGACCCGGCGTCTCACACACACAGCCACAACCCCCCAGATAACAGGAGTACTCACTGACCCGGCGTCTCACACACAGCAGCAACCCCCCAGATAACAGGAGTACTCACTGACCCGGCGTCTCACACACAGCCACAACCCCCCAGATAACAGGAGTACTCACTGACCCGGCGTCTCACACACACAGCCACAACCCCCCAGATAACAGGAGTACTCACTGACCCGGCGTCTCACACACACAGCCACAACCCCCCAGATAACAGGAGATCTCACTGACCCGGCGTCTCACACACACAGCCACAACCCCCCAGATAACAGGAGTACTCACTGACCCAGCGTCTCACACACACAGCCACAACCCCCCAGATAACAGGAGTACTCACTGACCCGGCGTCTCACACACACAGCCACAACCCCCCAGATAACAGGAGATCTCACTGACCCGGCGTCTCACACACAGCCACAACCCCCCAGATAACAGGAGTACTCACTGACCCGGCGTCTCACACACACAGCAGCCACAACCCCCCAGATAACAGGAGTACTCACTGACCCGGCGTCTCACACACACAGCCACAACCCCCCAGATAACAGGAGTACTCACTGACCCGGCGTCTCACACACAGCAGCCACAACCCCCCAGATAACAGGAGTACTCACTGACCCGGCGTCTCACACACACAGCCACAACCCCCCAGATAACAGGAGTACTCACTGACCCGGCGTCTCACACACAGCAGCCACAACCCCCCAGATAACAGGAGTACTCACTGACCCGGCGTCTCACACACAGCCACAACCCCCCAGATAACAGGAGTACTCACTGACCCGGCGTCTCACACACAGCAGCCACAACCCCCCAGATAACAGGAGTACTCACTGACCCGGCGTCTCACACACACAGCCACAACCCCCCAGATAACAGGAGTACTCACTGACCCGGCGTCTCACACACAGCCACAACCCCCCAGATAACAGGAGATCTCACTGACCCGGCGTCTCACACACAGCAGCCACAACCCCCCAGATAACAGGAGTACTCACTGACCCGGCGTCTCACACACACAGCCACAACCCCCCAGATAACAGGAGTACTCACTGACCCGGCGTCTCACACACAGCAGCCACAACCCCCCAGATAACAGGAGTACTCACTGACCCGGCGTCTCACACACACAGCCACAACCACCCAGATAACAGGAGATCTCACTGACCCGGCGTCTCACACACAGCCACAACCCCCCAGATAACAGGAGTACTCACTGACCCGGCGTCTCACACACAGCCACAACCCCCCAGATAACAGGAGTACTCACTGACCCGGCGTCTCACACACAGCCACAACCCCCCAGATAACAGGAGTACTCACTGACCCGGCGTCTCACACACACAGCCACAACCCCCCAGATAACAGGAGTACTCACTGACCCGGCGTCTCACACACAGCCACAACCACCCAGATAACAGGAGTACTCACTGACCCGGCGTCTCACACACAGCCACAACCCCCCAGATAACAGGAGTTCTCACTGACCCGGCGTCTCACACACAGCCACAACCCCCCAGATAACAGGAGATCTCACTGACCCGGCGTCTCACACACAGCCACAACCCCCCAGATAACAGGAGTACTCACTGACCCGGCGTCTCACACACAGCCACAACCCCCCAGATAACAGGAGTACTCACTGACCCGGCGTCTCACACACAGCAGCAACCCCCCAGATAACAGGAGATCTCACTGACCCGGCGTCTCACACACAGCAGCCACAACCCCCCAGATAACAGGAGTACTCACTGACCCGGCGTCTCACACACAGCCACAACCCCCCAGATAACAGGAGTACTCACTGACCCGGCGTCTCACACACACAGCCACAACCCCCCAGATAACAGGAGTACTCACTGACCCGGCGTCTCACACACAGCAGCTACAACCCCCCAGATAACAGGAGTACTCACTGACCCGGCGTCTCACACACACAGCCACAACCCCCCAGATAACAGGAGTACTCACTGACCCGGCGTCTCACACACAGCAGCCACAACCCCCCAGATAACAGGAGTACTCACTGACCCGGCGTCTCACACACACAGCCACAACCCCCCAGATAACAGGAGTACTCACTGACCCGGCGTCTCACACACAGCAGCCACAACCCCCCAGATAACAGGAGTACTCACTGACCCGGCGTCTCACACACAGCCACAACCCCCCAGATAACAGGAGTACTCACTGACCCGGCGTCTCACACACAGCAGCCACAACCCCCCAGATAACAGGAGTACTCACTGACCCGGCGTCTCACACACACAGCCACAACCCCCCAGATAACAGGAGTACTCACTGACCCGGCGTCTCACACACAGCCACAACCCCCCAGATAACAGGAGATCTCACTGACCCGGCGTCTCACACACAGCAGCCACAACCCCCCAGATAACAGGAGTACTCACTGACCCGGCGTCTCACACACACAGCCACAACCCCCCAGATAACAGGAGTACTCACTGACCCGGCGTCTCACACACAGCAGCCACAACCCCCCAGATAACAGGAGTACTCACTGACCCGGCGTCTCACACACACAGCCACAACCACCCAGATAACAGGAGATCTCACTGACCCGGCGTCTCACACACAGCCACAACCCCCCAGATAACAGGAGTACTCACTGACCCGGCGTCTCACACACAGCCACAACCCCCCAGATAACAGGAGTACTCACTGACCCGGCGTCTCACACACAGCCACAACCCCCCAGATAACAGGAGTACTCACTGACCCGGCGTCTCACACACACAGCCACAACCCCCCAGATAACAGGAGTACTCACTGACCCGGCGTCTCACACACAGCCACAACCACCCAGATAACAGGAGTACTCACTGACCCGGCGTCTCACACACAGCCACAACCCCCCAGATAACAGGAGTTCTCACTGACCCGGCGTCTCACACACAGCCACAACCCCCCAGATAACAGGAGTACTCACTGACCCGGCGTCTCACACACACAGCCACAACCCCCCAGATAACAGGAGTACTCACTGACCCGGCGTCTCACACACAGCCACAACCCCCCAGATAACAGGAGTACTCACTGACCCGGCGTCTCACACACAGCAGCCACAACCCCCCAGATAACAGGAGTACTCACTGACCCGGCGTCTCACACACAGCAGCCACAACCCCCCAGATAACAGGAGTACTCACTGACCCGGCGTCTCACACACAGCCACAACCCCCCAGATAACAGGAGTACTCACTGACCCGGCGTCTCACACACACAGCAGCCACAACCCCCCAGATAACAGGAGTACTCACTGACCTGGCGTCTCACACACAGCCACAACCCCCCAGATAACAGGAGTACTCACTGACCCGGCGTCTCACACACACAGCCACAACCCCCCAGATAACAGGAGTACTCACTGACCCGGCGTCTCACACACACAGCCACAACCCCCCAGATAACAGGAGTACTCACTGACCCGGCGTCTCACACACAGCAGCCACAACCCCCCAGATAACAGGAGATCTCACTGACCCGGCGTCTCACACACACAGCCACAACCCCCCAGATAACAGGAGTACTCACTGACCCGGCGTCACACACACACAGCCACAACCCCCCAGATAACAGGAGTACTCACTGACCCGGCGTCTCACACACAGCCACAACCCCCCAGATAACAGGAGTACTCACTGACCCGGCGTCTCACACACAGCCACAACCCCCCAGATAACAGGAGTACTCACTGACCCGGCGTCTCACACACAGCAGCCACAACCCCCCAGATAACAGGAGTACTCACTGACCCAGCGTCTCACACACAGCCACAACCCCCTAGATAACAGGAGTACTCACTGACCCAGCGTCTCACACACAGCCACAACCCCCCAGATAACAGGAGTACTCACTGACCCGGCGTCTCACACACACAGCCACAACCCCCCAGATAACAGGAGTACTCACTGACCCGGCGTCTCACACACAGCCACAACCCCCCAGATAACAGGAGTACTCACTGACCCGGCGTCTCACACACACAGCCACAACCCCCCAGATAACAGGAGATCTCACTGACCCGGCGTCTCACACACAGCAGCCACAACCCCCCAGATAACAGGAGCACTCACTGACCCGGCGTCTCACACACACAGCCACAACCCCCCAGATAACAGGAGATCTCACTGACCCGGCGTCTCACACACACAGCCACAACCCCCCAGATAACAGGAGTACTCACTGACCCGGCGTCTCACACACACAGCCACAACCCCCCAGATAACAGGAGTACTCACTGACCCGGCGTCTCACACACACAGCCACAACCCCGCAGATAACAGGAGTACTCACTGACCCGGCGTCTCACACACACAGCCACAACCCCCCAGATAACAGGAGTACTCACTGACCCGGCGTCTCACACACAGCAGCCACAACCCCCCAGATAACAGGAGTACTCCCTGACCCGGCGTCTCACACACACAGCCACAACCCCCCAGATAACAGGAGTACTCACTGACCCTGCGTCTCACACACAGCCACAACCCCCCAGATAACAGGAGATCTCACTGACCCGGCGTCTCACACACAGCAGCCACAACCCCCCAGATAACAGGAGTACTCACTGACCCGGCGTCTCACACACACAGCCACAACCCCCCAGATAACAGGAGTACTCCCTGACCCGGCGTCTCACACACACAGCCACAACCCCCCAGATAACAGGAGTACTCACTGACCCGGCGTCTCACACACACAGCCACATCCCCCCAGATAACAGGAGTACTCACTGACCCGGCGTCTCACACACAGCCACAACCCCCCAGATAACAGGAGTACTCACTGACCCGGCGTCTCACACACAGCAGCCACAACCCCCCAGATAACAGGAGTACTCACTGACCCGGCGTCTCACACACACAGCCACAACCCCCCAGATAACAGGAGTACTCACTGACCCGGCGTCTCACACACACAGCCACAACCCCCCAGATAACAGGAGTACTCACTGACCCGGCGTCTCACACACACAGCCACATCCCCCCAGATAACAGGAGTACTCACTGACCCGGCGTCTCACACACAGCCACAACCCCCCAGATAACAGGAGTACTCACTGACCCGGCGTCTCACACACAGCAGCCACAACCCCCCAGATAACAGGAGATCTCACTGACCCGGCGTCTCACACACACAGCCACAACCCCCCAGATAACAGGAGTACTCACTGACCCGGCGTCTCACACACAGCCACAACCCCCCAGATAACAGGAGTACTCACTGACCCGGCGTCTCACACACAGCAGCCACAACCCCCCAGATAACAGGAGTACTCACTGACCCGGCGTCTCACACACACAGCAGCCACAACCCCCCAGATAACAGGAGATCTCACTGACCCGGCGTCTCACACACACAGCCACAACCCCCCAGATAACAGGAGTACTCACTGACCCGGCGTCTCACACACACAGCCACAACCCCCCAGATAACAGGAGTACTCACTGACCCGGCGTCTCACACACAGCAGCCACAACCCCCCAGATAACAGGAGTACTCACTGACCCGGCGTCTCACACACAGCCACAACCCCCCAGATAACAGGAGTACTCACTGACCCGGCGTCTCACACACACAGCCACAACCCCCCAGATAACAGGAGTACTCACTGACCCGGCGTCTCACACACAGCAGCCACAACCCCCCAGATAACAGAAGTACTCACTGACCCGGCGTCTCACACACAGCAGCCACAACCCCCCAGATAACAGGAGTACACACTGACCCGGCGTCTCACACACACAGCCACAACCCCCCAGATAACAGGAGTACTCACTGACCCTGCGTCTCACACACACAGCCACAACCCCCCAGATAACAGGAGTACTCACTGACCCGGCGTCTCACACACACAGCCACAACCCCCCAGATAACAGGAGTACTCACTGACCCGGCGTCTCACACACAGCCACAACCCCCCAGATAACAGGAGTACTCACTGACCCGGCGTCTCACACACACAGCCACAACCCCCCAGATAACAGGAGTACTCACTGACCCTGCGTCTCACACACAGCAGCCACAACCCCCCAGATAACAGGAGTACTCACTGACCCGGCGTCTCACACACACAGCCACAACCCCCCAGATAACAGGAGTACTCACTGACCCGGCGTCACACACACACAGCCACAACCCCCCAGATAACAGGAGTACTCACTGACCCGGCGTCTCACACACAGCAGCCACAACCCCCCAGATAACAGGAGATCTCACTGACCCGGCGTCTCACACACACAGCCACAACCCCCCAGATAACAGGAGATCTCACAGACCCGGCGTCTCACACATGATGAAATAAGTTTAGTTATATATTTTCTATATTAAAAGTAGAATAGCAATACAAGTATATACACATGTATTATATATATTCAGCACCCAACAGGTTAACATGTTATAAGTTCAACATGCTACTTTTATGAAAGGCTCATGGTCAGCTTGGACATCAGAGTTCACATATGGTTATAATTGTATAAACAGTATGTAGGTATCAGTGTCTCGGGGTCCTGTCTGTTCTGTGATATATATATCCCTGCCAGCAGAAGGTCCCTAGGGGTTTTTACCTCCTAAGGAAATCAGTCTGTTTAATCAGGAGAGAAAGAGACATTGATTGATGAGTTCTTTGTTCAGAAAAGTATAAGAATCATGGGTAATGTAGTTTAAACTACTACCCTTCTGTATTTTGAACCGACAAGTAAGAGTATGTATGTATCTTTGCTATGTAAAAGCTTATTGAAGATTGAAAGCTGATTGAAGAATAAACTGCTGATATATTTGAACTGAAACTGAGTCCTGATTTTCTGAAGAAGAAACTTTTGTAACATAATGGTGGAGAATGCAGCGGGCATGGACTAACAGCTAAAAGGAATAAAAAGGTGAGAGTTATCGTGTCTCCCAAAAGGAGAGAGGGTTTCCATAAACCTTATTCCTAGTCTGTAAACTTCGCCCATGAAGATCCGGAATTAAAAGACTTCATTCAAGGAAATTGGTTCCAGTTCAGGAGGAAGATTTGGTATACCGTGAGGATAAAGGAAAGACGTCTGTTATTTTTTGAAGTACAAAGACCAAGGAAAGAGACAAATCAGCAACCCAAGGTCGCCTGGTTACTTCATTTGGGCCCGGAATAAGGCGGGGTGTCTCTTGAGCAAAGATACAGAAGAAAAAGGGGTGCTATATAGTGGAGGAGTGCACGCTTCCACTTCAGAACCCCTGTAACGGTACGTTATTCGTTACTTACATACTGAAGGAGGGTAGTCACGATAATCAAATTTAAAGTTTTTTTAGTCCATATATTGATTATCGTTTGAAGATGGACTGGCTTAAGAGAAAAGCCTCTAAATATTCTTTGGATACCAACATCTCTGGGGGTAATCCTTTGGATATTTGGGATGATTTTATGTTGTTTGTCTTAGATGGAATTAAAGAAGTAGAAGGGAGAAAATTTGAAATGTTTAAAGATGAAAAGAAAGTAGGCTTGTTAGCAAAAGGTTTTATAGATACTTCAAATGCAATGCAAGAGTGTTATAAAAAGGAAAGTGATGGTTGTATTGTATGTACTCAGTCTAAAGACAAGAGGGATATATTGATGGGGGCAATAATGGGTGTAACCACGAACAGTACTTTAAATATGTCTACACCACGTGGTCCACAATCTATGCCTCGCTTGTCTAGACTCAGTACTCCAAGAGTACCTGCTTATAATCAAATGTCTGATTTAATGAGTAAAATAGTAAATGCCATTGACAACCTAGATCAGGTTCTGGATAATATGACTGTTATTGAAACAGTTGAGACAGGTACTTCAGAATCTGCTGAGGAGTCACCTCAGGTACAAAAAATGAAAGTGCGTATAGGACCATTAAAAGAAGCTCTTGGTCAGAATCGCCTCACTGTTGATCTACTGCGGGCAGCAGTGCGAGCTTTGAGTGACGATGCTGAAAAATTGCAAGAGGTTCAAAAAGACACTATTCGCAGTGTGGGTGATTTAATAGACCGCACTGAGGTATTGTGGAAAGTTACTGATCCTCTATCACAGGGAATACAAGTATTAGAAGGTACTAAGTATGCAGAAGAAAAAGTTAATTGGGATTTGCTAAAATCTGATTTGTCCAATCATTTGCATACTGTGACAGGCTCTTCTAATTTGGACAATCTAAAAATGTCCAAGTTGGTAAAAGACTTTCCTAAGTATGATGAGAAAAAAGGTCCATTTTACAATTGTGGTATTTTTGAAGGAGAAATAACAAAAAGAGGGTTTGACAATGTTGATGCATACAAAATGTTGTTAATTTGGTTACCAGCTGCCCTTAGTTCATGGGTAAAATCTAAATTTGAAACCATGATACAAAATCAAATTTTGCAAGATGATGAGGCACAGTGGGGAAAAGGAGATGATGATGAAGTGTTAAAAAACATTTTCCCTTCTGAGACTCAAAGATTGCTATTGGTAGTACAGAGTGCTACGGGAGTTGAGAGACTGCTCCCTAATGTTCTGGACTCTTTTAAAATAAATAAAGAGGATGACATGAGAGTTTGTGCTAGTATGTGGACTAAGGCATGGTGTTTAATAAATAGCAAAGATCCTGGAAAAATGACAAGAGATGATGATAAGCAATGTGTTATTGAATTTGTCAGTAAAATTCAGGGGTTAACAGATGTAGTAAAATTTAGAGCATTTGACTCACCTAATGTGGATCATGCTGCATCACAGATTTTGGAGGCTCGCATGCTTTTTCAAAATAAGGGCATGGAAGCAGCCAAAGTTTTTGCTTATCAAGGTTTTGAGGATGAAGGATTTGGTCATGTAAACATTTTACATTATCTTTGTGAAGCATTGATGCAAGCAGGCTTAAAATTGAACACACAAAAAGTACAGCTGCTGCAGTCAAAAGTTGCTTTTTTGGGAGTGGATATTACAGATCAAGGTAAATCTCCACGACAAAAACGTGTAGAAGCAGTACAACTGTTACCTAGGCCACTTACAATAGGTGATCTTTGGAAGTTTCTAGGATTAGTTAACTTCAGTAGAGAGTTTATCATGTATATGGCAGGAATTGCCAAACCATTGTATGATCTTTTAAAAGGTTCACAATTGCAGGACACGTTACTCTGGACAGATGTAACTGAGCAAGCATGGGTTCAGCTTAAACGGGAACTCAGCCGAGCCCCAACATTAGCTGCACCTGTGATAGATTCACCTTATATCATACAGTGTCATGCAGGGAAAGAATCTATTTCTGCAGTGCTTTTGCAAAAACAATACAAAGAAGAGAGGATATTGGGATACTTCTCTCGCTTAATGACACCAGTTGAGAAGGGGATGTATGAATGTGTTAAACAATTAATGGCTATTAATTGGGCTTTAGAAGCAATGGAACACATAATAGGATTTGGGACTATTATAATCCAAACACCACATACACCTTTAAAACTTCTCCAGTCCTGCACAGACATGGCAGTACATTCTGCTAGATTAGCTCAGTGGGTATTAAAATTACAGGATCGACTCTTAATGGTAGAGAGTAGCACAAAATTTGTTTTACCTGAGCTAATGAATTTTTCTGGGACTCCTCATGATTGTCAGGAAGCAGTAGAGGAAGAGGCATGGTCTCCATTCTCCAAACAAATGAAGCCGGACGGAGTATCATTGTTTGTAGATGGGGCACGCTTTTTCTATGAAGGGCAGTACAAAACAGGTTTTGCTATTTGGAATCCTGACACGCAAGAAGTCTGGAAATATAGACTTCCTGGAGGGATGTCAGCTCAAAGGGCAGAATTAGAGGCAGTTAAGAAAGCCATCAATATGGGTTATAAACACTGTAACATCTTTAGTGATAGTGGGTATGTAGTTAAATCACTTACACTACATTTATCTGTATGGTCCAAGCGTGGTATGGTGGACTCTCAAAATAAACCATTGGCTCATGGTGTAATATTGCAAGAACTCTTTGATCAAGCTGCTAAAACACCTGACAGGTGTAGTATCATAAAGGTTAAAGCGCACCAGGTCACAAAAGATTATGAGTCTATCAATAACAATCTCGTAGACAAAGCTGCTCGAGAAGCTGCTTTGGTAGGAGAATTGTTATATCCTGAACATATAATTCTTGCAGTTACCCTTAAAAGAGAAACACTAGGAGAACCAGTTGCAGATTTAAAGCTATTGCAACAACAGCAGGAATCTATGTTAAAAAGGGACTATACACTACATAAAGAAACAGGCTTATGGGGATCCATAAGAGATGATGGTACTTTCTGTCCATATGTTCCAAAAGGGATCTTAAAGGAACTAATTCAATTCAATCACTGTCAATTGGGTCATATAGGAATTCAATCTTTAAAAGAAATTATCATGGCTAAATTTGAGGGTGAAAATATTGAAAAAAGGTGTCAGGAAGTATGTGAGGAATGTTTAATTTGTGCTCAATTCAATCCAAGGCCCAAAGGACAGAGACCTGTATTACAGCGAGTGCCTTTGGCAGGTGGTCCCTGGGAATCTATTCAAATTGATTTCATAGGTCCTTTACCAGCAGCTCCAGGAGGGCTACAGTATTGTCTTGTAATAGTGGATATATTCTCCAAATGGGTAGAAGCTATTCCACTAACCAACAATACTGCTCTAAGCACAGCCAAAGCTTTGTGGAAAGAAGTGTTTTCAGTTTGGGGATTTCCAAGAGTAATTGAATCAGATAATGGGCCACATTTCATAGGTGAAATTATGAAACATTTATGTTCCCTGCTGGGGATCCAGCAGCGGTTTCATGTCCCATATCATCCGCAGTCAGCTGGGATAGTTGAAAGAATGAATAGAACATTGAAATCAAGACTTAAAAAGATGTTAGCAGAATATGGCAAACATTGGGTTAATCATTTACCAGGAGTTCTTATGTCTATTCGAGCAACACCCAATGCAAGAACACGGTTAACTCCTCATGAGTTAATGACTGGAAGGCGGATGCCTTTAGTTTTTCCATCAGAACCTCAAGTTTCGGGACCATTAAAGATGGCCACCGAGCATACTCAATGGTTATCTGTATTGCAAGGTCAGTTAGCTAAACTTTTACATTTTGCGGCAGAAAACATGGCTCCTAGAGAAAATGGGGATGTAAAAGTGAATCCAGCTTATAAATTTCTTCCAGGAATGAAAGTTATGGTAAAAACATTCAGGAAACCTGGCCCATGGCATGCAGGTTGGGAAGGACCTTATACTATTCTTAAGAAAATGGGTCAAACTGTTCTACAAATACAACGTGTTAATACCAAACCAAAAGCAAGTGCTTCCATGTTAGTACATATTGATCAATGTAAGCTAGTTATGAAGGTCAAGGGTTAAAAGAACAATGATACTGTTTTAGTTTTTTTATGTTACAGATGACTTTTAACATTGGACAATGGACTGTACGACCATTTGGATATGAAGCATTTATGATGCAGGAAGGGTATAAGCGAATACCTGATTCAGAACAATGTTCAGATGAATTCATTCCAAAGAAACTTTTACCAAAGAAAGAAGCAAAACAACGGAAGATCTGGAACTGGGGGACCTCAGTATACAGAACAATGACATTATTATTATTATTATTGTGCAGTACAATGGTTTCTTTGGGGACAGCAATGGAATGTGAAGAACAAACTAATCTTGTTGAATGTATGAAATATCCTTATGAGTGTGTCTTAACAGGAGTTTTAAGTGATCATAGCAATGATACACGGTTTTGAAGAAGGATAGGAGGGGTTAATCAAATAATCCAGGGAGTAGTAAGAGTGAATAATATGGAATGTTGAAGTTTAATAGGATAAAACTAGTAATAATTAGGTTAAACATGACAAAAACAAATACTAACATTTGGGCAGACTATGATTCTCAAGCAAATTGTTTAATTACAAGATCAGCTTATAAGAAATGATACTTACAGTATCAAAGAGGGGCTTGATGAAATAAGTTTAGTTATATATTTTCTATATTAAAAGTAGAATAGCAATACAAGTATATACACATGTATTATATATATTCAGCACCCAACAGGTTAACATGTTATAAGTTCAACATGCTACTTTTATGAAAGGCTCATGGTCAGCTTGGACATCAGAGTTCACATATGGTTATAATTGTATAAACAGTATGTAGGTATCAGTGTCTCGGGGTCCTGTCTGTTCTGTGATATATATATCCCTGCCAGCAGAAGGTCCCTAGGGGTTTTTACCTCCTAAGGAAATCAGTCTGTTTAATCAGGAGAGAAAGAGACATTGATTGATGAGTTCTTTGTTCAGAAAAGTATAAGAATCATGGGTAATGTAGTTTAAACTACTACCCTTCTGTATTTTGAACCGACAAGTAAGAGTATGTATGTATCTTTGCTATGTAAAAGCTTATTGAAGATTGAAAGCTGATTGAAGAATAAACTGCTGATATATTTGAACTGAAACTGAGTCCTGATTTTCTGAAGAAGAAACTTTTGTAACAACACACACAGCCACAACCCCCCAGATAACAGGAGTTCTCACTGACCCGGCGTCTCACACACAGCCACAACCCCCCAGATAACAGGAGTACTCACTGACCCGGCGTCTCACACACACAGCCACAACCCCCCAGATAACACGAGTACTCACTGACCCGGCGTCTCACACACACAGCCACAACCCCCCAGATAACAGGAGTACTCACTGACCCGGCGTCTCACACACACAGCCACAACCCCCCAGATAACAGGAGAACTCACTGACCCGGCGTCTCACACACAGCCACAACCCCCCAGATAACAGGAGTACTCACTGACCCGGCGTCTCACACACACAGCCACAACCCCCCAGATAACAGGAGTACTCACTGACCCGGCGTCTCACACACACAGCCACGACCCCCCAGATAACAGGAGTACTCACTGACCCGGCGTCTCACACACAGCAGCCACAACCCCCCAGATAACAGGAGTACTCACTGACCCGGCGTCTCACACACAGCAGCAACCCCCCAGATAACAGGAGATCTCACTGACCCGGCGTCTCACACACAGCAGCCACAACCCCCCAGATAACAGGAGTACTCACTGACCCGGCGTCTCACACACAGCCACAACCCCCCAGATAACAGGAGTACTCACTGACCCGGCGTCTCACACACACAGCCACAACCCCCCAGATAACAGGAGTACTCACTGACCCGGCGTCTCACACACAGCAGCTACAACCCCCCAGATAACAGGAGTACTCACTGACCCGGCGTCTCACACACACAGCCACAACCCCCCAGATAACAGGAGTACTCACTGACCCGGCGTCTCACACACAGCAGCCACAACCCCCCAGATAACAGGAGTACTCACTGACCCGGCGTCTCACACACACAGCCACAACCCCCCAGATAACAGGAGTACTCACTGACCCGGCGTCTCACACACAGCAGCCACAACCCCCCAGATAACAGGAGTACTCACTGACCCGGCGTCTCACACACAGCCACAACCCCCCAGATAACAGGAGTACTCACTGACCCGGCGTCTCACACACAGCAGCCACAACCCCCCAGATAACAGGAGTACTCACTGACCCGGCGTCTCACACACACAGCCACAACCCCCCAGATAACAGGAGTACTCACTGACCCGGCGTCTCACACACAGCCACAACCCCCCAGATAACAGGAGATCTCACTGACCCGGCGTCTCACACACAGCAGCCACAACCCCCCAGATAACAGGAGTACTCACTGACCCGGCGTCTCACACACACAGCCACAACCCCCCAGATAACAGGAGTACTCACTGACCCGGCGTCTCACACACAGCAGCCACAACCCCCCAGATAACAGGAGTACTCACTGACCCGGCGTCTCACACACACAGCCACAACCACCCAGATAACAGGAGATCTCACTGACCCGGCGTCTCACACACAGCCACAACCCCCCAGATAACAGGAGTACTCACTGACCCGGCGTCTCACACACAGCCACAACCCCCCAGATAACAGGAGTACTCACTGACCCGGCGTCTCACACACAGCCACAACCCCCCAGATAACAGGAGTACTCACTGACCCGGCGTCTCACACACACAGCCACAACCCCCCAGATAACAGGAGTACTCACTGACCCGGCGTCTCACACACAGCCACAACCACCCAGATAACAGGAGTACTCACTGACCCGGCGTCTCACACACAGCCACAACCCCCCAGATAACAGGAGTTCTCACTGACCCGGCGTCTCACACACAGCCACAACCCCCCAGATAACAGGAGTACTCACTGACCCGGCGTCTCACACACACAGCCACAACCCCCCAGATAACAGGAGTACTCACTGTCCCGGCGTCTCACACACAGCCACAACCCCCCAGATAACAGGAGTACTCACTGACCCGGCGTCTCACACACAGCAGCCACAACCCCCCAGATAACAGGAGTACTCACTGACCCGGCGTCTCACACACAGCAGCCACAACCCCCCAGATAACAGGAGTACTCACTGACCCGGCGTCTCACACACAGCCACAACCCCCCAGATAACAGGAGTACTCACTGACCCGGCGTCTCACACACACAGCAGCCACAACCCCCCAGATAACAGGAGTACTCACTGACCTGGCGTCTCACACACAGCCACAACCCCCCAGATAACAGGAGTACTCACTGACCCGGCGTCTCACACACACAGCCACAACCCCCCAGATAACAGGAGTACTCACTGACCCGGCGTCTCACACACACAGCCACAACCCCCCAGATAACAGGAGTACTCACTGACCCGGCGTCTCACACACAGCAGCCACAACCCCCCAGATAACAGGAGATCTCACTGACCCGGCGTCTCACACACACAGCCACAACCCCCCAGATAACAGGAGTACTCACTGACCCGGCGTCACACACACACAGCCACAACCCCCCAGATAACAGGAGTACTCACTGACCCGGCGTCTCACACACAGCCACAACCCCCCAGATAACAGGAGTACTCACTGACCCGGCGTCTCACACACAGCCACAACCCCCCAGATAACAGGAGTACTCACTGACCCGGCGTCTCACACACACAGCAGCCACAACCCCCCAGATAACAGGAGATCTCACTGACCCGGCGTCTCACACACAGCCACAACCCCCCAGATAACAGGAGTACTCACTGACCCGGCGTCTCACACACAGCCACAACCCCCCAGATAACAGGAGTACTCACTGACCCGGCGTCTCACACACAGCAGCCACAACCCCCCAGATAACAGGAGTACTCACTGACCCAGCGTCTCACACACAGCCACAACCCCCTAGATAACAGGAGTACTCACTGACCCAGCGTCTCACACACAGCCACAACCCCCCAGATAACAGGAGTACTCACTGACCCGGCGTCTCACACACACAGCCACAACCCCCCAGATAACAGGAGTACTCACTGACCCGGCGTCTCACACACAGCCACAACCCCCCAGATAACAGGAGTACTCACTGACCCGGCGTCTCACACACACAGCCACAACCCCCCAGATAACAGGAGATCTCACTGACCCGGCGTCTCACACACAGCAGCCACAACCCCCCAGATAACAGGAGCACTCACTGACCCGGCGTCTCACACACACAGCCACAACCCCCCAGATAACAGGAGATCTCACTGACCCGGCGTCTCACACACACAGCCACAACCCCCCAGATAACAGGAGTACTCACTGACCCGGCGTCTCACACACACAGCCACAACCCCCCAGATAACAGGAGTACTCACTGACCCGGCGTCTCACACACACAGCCACAACCCCGCAGATAACAGGAGTACTCACTGACCCGGCGTCTCACACACACAGCCACAACCCCCCAGATAACAGGAGTACTCACTGACCCGGCGTCTCACACACAGCAGCCACAACCCCCCAGATAACAGGAGTACTCCCTGACCCGGCGTCTCACACACACAGCCACAACCCCCCAGATAACAGGAGTACTCACTGACCCTGCGTCTCACACACAGCCACAACCCCCCAGATAACAGGAGATCTCACTGACCCGGCGTCTCACACACAGCAGCCACAACCCCCCAGATAACAGGAGTACTCACTGACCCGGCGTCTCACACACACAGCCACAACCCCCCAGATAACAGGAGTACTCCCTGACCCGGCGTCTCACACACACAGCCACAACCCCCCAGATAACAGGAGTACTCACTGACCCGGCGTCTCACACACACAGCCACATCCCCCCAGATAACAGGAGTACTCACTGACCCGGCGTCTCACACACAGCCACAACCCCCCAGATAACAGGAGTACTCACTGACCCGGCGTCTCACACACAGCAGCCACAACCCCCCAGATAACAGGAGTACTCACTGACCCGGCGTCTCACACACACAGCCACAACCCCCCAGATAACAGGAGTACTCACTGACCCGGCGTCTCACACACACAGCCACAACCCCCCAGATAACAGGAGTACTCACTGACCCGGCGTCTCACACACACAGCCACATCCCCCCAGATAACAGGAGTACTCACTGACCCGGCGTCTCACACACAGCCACAACCCCCCAGATAACAGGAGTACTCACTGACCCGGCGTCTCACACACAGCAGCCACAACCCCCCAGATAACAGGAGATCTCACTGACCCGGCGTCTCACACACACAGCCACAACCCCCCAGATAACAGGAGTACTCACTGACCCGGCGTCTCACACACAGCCACAACCCCCCAGATAACAGGAGTACTCACTGACCCGGCGTCTCACACACAGCAGCCACAACCCCCCAGATAACAGGAGTACTCACTGACCCGGCGTCTCACACACACAGCAGCCACAACCCCCCAGATAACAGGAGATCTCACTGACCCGGCGTCTCACACACACAGCCACAACCCCCCAGATAACAGGAGTACTCACTGACCCGGCGTCTCACACACACAGCCACAACCCCCCAGATAACAGGAGTACTCACTGACCCGGCGTCTCACACACACAGCCACAACCCCCCAGATAACAGGAGTACTCACTGACCCAGCGTCTCACACACAGCAGCCACAACCCCCCAGATAACAGGAGTACTCACTGACCCGGCGTCTCACACACACAGCCACAACCCCCCAGATAACAGAAGTACTCACTGACCCGGCGTCTCACACACAGCAGCCACAACCCCCCAGATAACAGGAGTACACACTGACCCGGCGTCTCACACACACAGCCACAACCCCCCAGATAACAGGAGTACTCACTGACCCTGCGTCTCACACACACAGCCACAACCCCCCAGATAACAGGAGTACTCACTGACCCGGCGTCTCACACACACAGCCACAACCCCCCAGATAACAGGAGTACTCACTGACCCGGCGTCTCACACACAGCCACAACCCCCCAGATAACAGGAGTACTCACTGACCCGGCGTCTCACACACACAGCCACAACCCCCCAGATAACAGGAGTACTCACTGACCCTGCGTCTCACACACAGCAGCCACAACCCCCCAGATAACAGGAGTACTCACTGACCCGGCGTCTCACACACACAGCCACAACCCCCCAGATAACAGGAGTACTCACTGACCCGGCGTCACACACACACAGCCACAACCCCCCAGATAACAGGAGTACTCACTGACCCGGCGTCTCACACACAGCAGCCACAACCCCCCAGATAACAGGAGATCTCACTGACCCGGCGTCTCACACACACAGCCACAACCCCCCAGATAACAGGAGATCTCACAGACCCGGCGTCTCACACACACAGCCACAACCCCCCAGATAACAGGAGTTCTCACTGACCCGGCGTCTCACACACAGCCACAACCCCCCAGATAACAGGAGTACTCACTGACCCGGCGTCTCACACACACAGCCACAACCCCCCAGATAACACGAGTACTCACTGACCCGGCGTCTCACACACACAGCCACAACCCCCCAGATAACAGGAGTACTCACTGACCCGGCGTCTCACACACAGCAGCCACAACCCCCCAGATAACAGGAGTACTCACTGACCCGGCGTCTCACACACACAGCCACAACCCCCCAGATAACAGGAGAACTCACTGACCCGGCGTCTCACACACAGCAGCCACAACCCCCCAGATAACAGGAGATCTCACTGACCCGGCGTCTCACACACAGCAGCCACAACCCCCCAGATAACAGGAGTACTCACTGACCCGGCGTCTCACACACACAGCCACAACCCCCCAGATAACAGGAGTACTCACTGACCCGGCGTCTCACACACACAGCCACAACCCCCCAGATAACAGGAGAACTCACTGACCCGGCGTCTCACACACAGCCACAACCCCCCAGATAACAGGAGTACTCACTGACCCGGCGTCTCACACACACAGCCACAACCCCCCAGATAACAGGAGTACTCACTGACCCGGCGTCTCACACACACAGCCACGACCCCCCAGATAACAGGAGTACTCACTGACCCGGCGTCTCACACACAGCAGCCACAACCCCCCAGATAACAGGAGTACTCACTGACCCGGCGTCTCACACACAGCCACAACCCCCCAGATAACAGGAGTTCTCACTGACCCAGCGTCTCACACACAGCCACAACCCCCCAGATAACAGGAGTACTCACTGACCCGGCGTCTCACACACAGCAGCCACAACCCCCCAGATAACAGAAGTACTCACTGACCCGGCGTCTCACACACACAGCCACAACCCCCCAGATAACAGGAGTTCTCACTGACCCGGCGTCTCACACACAGCAGCCACAACCCCCCAGATAACAGGAGTACTCACTGACCCGGCGTCTCACACACACAGCCACAACCCCCCAGATAACAGGAGATCTCACTGACCCGGCGTCTCACACACACAGCCACAACCCCCCAGATAACAGGAGTACTCACTGACCCGGCATCTCACACACACAGCCACAACCCCCCAGATAACAGGAGTTCTCACTGACCCGGCATCTCACACACACAGCCACAACCCCCCAGATAACAGGAGTACTCACTGACCCGGCGTCTCACACACACAGCCACAACCCCCCAGATAACAGGAGTACTCACTGACCCGGCGTCTCACACACACAGCCACAACCCCCCAGATAACAGGAGTACTCACTGACCCGGCGTCTCACACACACAGCCACAACCCCCCAGATAACAGGAGTACTCACTGACCCGGCGTCTCACACACACAGCAGCCACAACCCCCCAGATAACAGGAGTACTCACTGACCCGGCGTCTCACACACACAGCCACAACCCCCCAGATAACAGGAGATCTCACTGACCCGGCGTCTCACACACAGCCACAACCCCCCAGATAACAGGAGTACTCACTGACCCGGCGTCTCACACACACAGCCACAACCCCCCAGATAACAGGAGTACTCACTGACCCGGCGTCTCACACACACAGCCACAACCCCCCAGATAACAGGAGTACTCACTGACCCGGCGTCTCACACACACAGCCACAACCCCCCAGATAACAGGAGATCTCACTGACCCAGCGTCTCACACACACAGCCACAACCCCCCAGATAACAGGAGTACTCACTGACCCAGCGTCTCACACACACAGCCACAACCCCCCAGATAACAGGAGTACTCACTGACCCGGCGTCTCACACACACAGCCACAACCCCCCAGATAACAGGAGTACTCACTGACCCGGCGTCTCACACACAGCAGCCACAACCCCCCAGATAACAGGAGTACTCACTGACCCGGCGTCTCACACACACAGCCACAACCCCCCAGATAACAGGAGTACTCACTGACCCGGCGTCTCACACACACAGCCACAACCCCCCAGATAACAGGAGTACTCACTGACCCGGCGTCTCACACACAGCCACAACCCCCCAGATAACAGGAGTACTCACTGACCCGGCGTCTCACACACAGCAGCCACAACCCCCCAGATAACAGGAGTACTCACTGACCCAGCGTCTCACACACAGCCACAACCCCCCAGATAACAGGAGTACTCACTGACCCGGCGTCTCACACACACAGCCACAACCCCCCAGATAACAGGAGTACTCACTGACCCGGCGTCTCACACACAGCCACAACCCCCCAGATAACAGGAGTACTCACTGACCCGGCGTCTCACACACACAGCCACAACCCCCCAGATAACAGGAGAACTCACTGACCCGGCGTCTCACACACACAGCCACAACCCCCCAGATAACAGGAGTACTCACTGACCCGGCGTCTCACACACAGCCACAACCCCCCAGATAACAGGAGTACTCACTGACCCGGCGTCTCACACACACAGCAGCCACAACCCCCCAGATAACAGGAGTACTCACTGACCCGGCGTCTCACACACACAGCCACAACCCCCCAGATAACAGGAGTACTCACTGACCCGGCGTCTCACACACAGCAGCCACAACCCCCCAGATAACAGGAGTACTCACTGACCCGGCGTCTCACACACACAGCCACAACCCCCCAGATAACAGGAGTACTCACTGACCCGGCGTCTCACACACAAAGCCACAACCCCCCAGATAACAGGAGTACTCACTGACCCGGCGTCTCACACACACAGCCACAACCCCCCAGATAACAGGAGTACTCACTGACCCGGCGTCTCACACACACAGCCACAACCCCCCAGATAACAGGAGATCTCACTGACCCGGCGTCTCACACACACAGCCACAACCCCGCAGATAACAGGAGTACTCACTGACCCGGCGTCTCACACACACAGCAGCCACAACCCCCCAGATAACAGGAGTACTCACTGACCCGGCGTCTCACACACACAGCAGCCACAACCCCCCAGATAACAGGAGTACTC
Source organism: Ascaphus truei (assembly GCF_040206685.1). Taxonomy (NCBI): domain Eukaryota; kingdom Metazoa; phylum Chordata; class Amphibia; order Anura; family Ascaphidae; genus Ascaphus; species Ascaphus truei. The sequence goes on along the minus strand of NW_027456778.1, from coordinate 22,163 downwards.
ACTGACCCGGCGTCTCACACACACACAGCCACAACCCCCCAGATAACAGGAGATCTCACTGACCCGGCGTCTCACACACACAGCCACAACCCCCCAGATAACAGGAGTACTCACTGACCCGGCGTCTCACACACAGCCACAACCCCCCAGATAACAGGAGATCTCACTGACCCGGCGTCTCACACACACAGCCACAACCCCCCAGATAACAGGAGCACTCACTGACCCGGCGTCTCACACACACAGCCACAACCCCCCAGATAACAGGAGTACTCACTGACCCGGCGTCTCACACACAGCCACATCCCCCCAGATAACAGGAGTACTCACTGACCCGGCGTCTCACACACAGCAGCCACAACCCCCCAGATAACAGGAGATCTCACTGACCCGGCGTCTCACACACAGCCACAACCCCCCAGATAACAGGAGATCTCACTGACCCGGCGTCTCACACACACAGCCACAACCCCCCAGATAACAGGAGTACTCACTGACCCGGCGTCTCACACACAGCCACAACCCCCCAGATAACAGGAGTACTCACTGACCCGGCGTCTCACACACACAGCCACAACCCCCCAGATAACAGGAGATCTCACTGACCCGGCGTCTCACACACAGCCACAACCCCCCAGATAACAGGAGTACTCACTGACCCGGCGTCTCACACACAGCAGCCACAACCCCCCAGATAACAGGAGTACTCACTGACCCGGCGTCTCACACACACAGCCACAACCCCCCAGATAACAGGAGTACTCACTGACCCGGCGTCTCACACACAGCCACAACCCCCCAGATAACAGGAGTACTCACTGACCCGGCGTCTCACACACAGCCACAACCCCCCAGATAACAGGAGTACTCACTGACCCGGCGTCTCACACACAGCAGCCACAACCCCCCAGATAACAGGAGTACTCACTGACCCAGCGTCTCACACACAGCAGCCACAACCCCCCAGATAACAGGAGTACTCACTGACCCGGCATCTCACACACACAGCCACAACCCCCCAGATAACAGGAGTACTCACTGACCCGGCGTCTCACACACAGCCACAACCCCCCAGATAACAGGAGTACTCACTGACCCGGCGTCTCACACACAGCAGCCACAACCCCCCAGATAACAGGAGTACTCACTGACCCGGCGTCTCACACACAGCCACAACCCCCCAGATAACAGGAGTACTCACTGACCCGGCGTCTCACACACAGCAGCCACAACCCCCCAGATAACAGGAGATCTCACTGACCCGGCGTCTCACACACACAGCCACAACCCCCCAGATAACAGGAGTACTCACTGACCCGGCGTCTCACACACAGCCACAACCCCCCAGATAACAGGAGTACTCACTGACCCGGCGTCTCACACACACAGCCACAACCCCCCAGATAACAGGAGTACTCACTGACCCGGCGTCTCACACACACAGCCACAACCCCCCAGATAACAGGAGTACTCACTGACCCGGCGTCTCACACACAGCAGCCACAACCCCCCAGATAACAGGAGATCTCACTGACCCGGCGTCTCACACACACACAGCCACAACCCCCCAGATAACAGGAGTACTCACTGACCCGGCGTCTCACACACACAGCCACAACCCCCCAGATAACAGGAGTACTCACTGACCCGGCGTCTCACACACAGCAGCCACAACCCCCCAGATAACAGAAGTACTCACTGACCCGGCGTCTCACACACACAGCCACAACCCCCCAGATAACAGGAGTACTCACTGACCCTGCGTCTCACACACAGCAGCCACAACCCCCCAGATAACAGGAGTACTCACTGACCCGGCGTCTCACACACACAGCCACAACCCCCCAGATAACAGGAGTACTCACTGACCCGGCGTCTCACACACACAGCCACAACCCCCCAGATAACAGGAGTACTCACTGACCCGGCGTCTCACACACAGCAGCCACAACCCCCCAGATAACAGGAGTACTCACTGACCCGGCGTCTCACACACAGCAGCCACAACCCCCCAGATAACAGGAGTACTCACTGACCCGGCGTCTCACACACACAGCCACAACCCCCCAGATAACAGGAGTACTCACTGACCCGGCATCTCACACACACAGCCACATCCCCCCAGATAACAGGAGTACTCACTGACCCGGCGTCTCACACACACAGCCACAACCCCCCAGATAACAGGAGTACTCACTGACCCGGCGTCTCACACACAGCCACAACCCCCCAGATAACAGGAGTACTCACTGACCCGGCGTCTCACACACATAGCCACAACCCCCCAGATAACAGGAGTACTCACTGACCCGGCGTCTCACACACAGCCACAACCCCCCAGATAACAGGAGTACTCACTGACCCGGCGTCTCACACACACAGCCACAACCCCCCAGATAACAGGAGTACTCACTGACCCTGCGTCTCACACACAGCCACAACCCCCCAGATAACAGGAGTACTCACTGACCCGGCGTCTCACACACACAGCCACAACCCCCCAGATAACAGGAGTACTCACTGACCCGGCGTCTCACACACACAGCCACAACCCCCCAGATAACAGGAGATCTCACTGACCCGGCGTCTCACACACAGCCACAACCCCCCAGATAACAGGAGTACTCACTGACCCGGCGTCTCACACACACAGCCACAACCCCCCAGATAACAGGAGAACTCACTGACCCGGCGTCTCACACACAGCAGCCACAACCCCCCAGATAACAGGAGATCTCACTGACCCGGCGTCTCACACACAGCAGCCACAACCCCCCAGATAACAGGAGATCTCACTGACCCGGCGTCTCACACACACAGCCACAACCCCCCAGATAACAGGAGATCTCACTGACCCGGCGTCTCACACACAGCAGCCACAACCCCCCAGATAACAGGAGTACTCACTGACCCGGCGTCTCACACACAGCAGCCACAACCCCCCAGATAACAGGAGTACTCACTGACCCGGCGTCTCACACACAGCCACAACCCCCCAGATAACAGGAGTACTCACTGACCCGGCGTCTCACACACACAGCCACAACCCCCCAGATAACAGGAGTACTCACTGACCCGGCGTCTCACACACACAGCCACAACCCCCCAGATAACAGGAGTACTCACTGACCCGGCGTCTCACACACACAGCCACAACCCCCCAGATAACAGGAGTACTCACTGACCCGGCGTCTCACACAGCCACAACCCCCCAGATAACAGGAGTACTCACTGACCCGGCGTCTCACACACACAGCCACAACCCCCCAGATAACAGGAGTACTCACTGACCCGGCGTCTCACACACACAGCCACAACCCCCCAGATAACAGGAGTACTCACTGACCCGGCGTCTCACACACAGCCACAACCCCCCAGATAACAGGAGTACTCACTGACCCGGCGTCACACACACACAGCCACAACCCCCCAGATAACAGGAGTACTCACTGACCCGGCGTCTCACACACAGCCACAACCCCCCAGATAACAGGAGTTCTCACTGACCCTGCGTCTCACACACAGCCACAACCCCCCAGATAACAGGAGTACTCACTGACCCGGCGTCTCACACACACAGCCACAACCCCCCAGATAACAGGAGTACTCACTGACCCGGCGTCTCACACACACAGCCACAACCCCCCAGATAACAGGAGTACTCACTGACCCGGCGTCTCACACACAGCAGCCACAACCCCCCAGATAACAGGAGTACTCACTGACCCGGCGTCTCACACACAGCAGCCACAACCCCCCAGATAACAGGAGTACTCACTGACCCGGCGTCTCACACACACAGCCACAACCCCCCAGATAACAGGAGTACTCACTGACCCGGCGTCTCACACACAGCAGCCACAACCCCCCAGATAACAGGAGTACTCACTGACCCGGCGTCTCACACACAGCCACAACCCCCCAGATAACAGGAGTACTCACTGACCCGGCGTCTCACACACACAGCCACAACCCCCCAGATAACAGGAGTACTCACTGACCCGGCGTCTCACACACAGCCACAACCCCCCAGATAACAGGAGTACTCACTGACCTGGCGTCTCACACACACAGCCACAACCCCCCAGATAACAGGAGTACTCACTGACCCGGCGTCTCACACACACAGCCACAACCCCCCAGATAACAGGAGTACTCACTGACCCAGCGTCTCACACACAGCCACAACCCCCCAGATAACAGGAGTACTCACTGACCCGGCGTCTCACACACACAGCCACAACCCCCCAGATAACAGGAGTACTCACTGACCCGGCGTCTCACACACACAGCCACAACCCCCCAGATAACAGGAGCACTCACTGACCCGGCGTCTCACACACAGCCACAACCCCCCAGATAACAGGAGTTCTCACTGACCCGGCGTCTCACACACAGCCACAACCCCCCAGATAACAGGAGAACTCACTGACCCGGCGTCTCACACACAGCCACAACCCCCCAGATAACAGGAGAACTCACTGACCCGGCGTCTCACACACACAGCCACAACCCCCCAGATAACAGGAGTACTCACTGACCCGGCGTCTCACACACAGCCACAACCCCCCAGATAACAGGAGAACTCACTGACCCGGCGTCTCACACACACAGCCACAACCCCCCAGATAACAGGAGTACTCACTGACCCGGCGTCTCACACACAGCAGCCACAACCCCCCAGATAACAGGAGTACTCACTGACCCGGGGTCTCACACACACAGCCACAACCCCCCAGATAACAGGAGTACTCACTGACCCGGCGTCTCACACACAGCAGCCACAACCCCCCAGATAACAGGAGTACTCACTGACCCGGCGTCTCACACACAGCCACAACCCCTCAGATAACAGGAGTACTCACTGACCCGGCGTCTCACACACAGCAGCCACAACCCCCCAGATAACAGGAGTACTCACTGACCCGGCGTCTCACACACAGCAGCCACAACCCCCCAGATAACAGAAGTACTCACTGACCCGGCGTCTCACACACAGCAGCCACAACCCCCCAGATAACAGGAGTACTCACTGACCCGGCGTCTCACACACAGCAGCCACAACCCCCCAGATAACAGGAGTACTCACTGACCCGGCGTCTCACACACAGCAGCAACAACCCCCCAGATAACAGGAGTACTCACTGACCCGGCGTCTCACACACACAGCCACAACCCCCCAGATAACAGGAGTACTCACTGACCCGGCGTCTCACACACAGCAGCCACAACCCCCCAGATAACAGGAGTACTCATTGACCCGGCGTCTCACACACACAGCCACAACCCCCCAGATAACAGGAGTACTCACTGACCCGGCGTCTCACACACAGCAGCCACAACCCCCCAGATAACAGGAGTACTCACTGACCCGGCGTCTCACACACAGCAGCCACAACCCCCCAGATAACAGAAGTACTCACTGACCCGGCGTCTCACACACAGCAGCAACAACCCCCCAGATAACAGGAGTACTCACTGACCCGGCGTCTCACACACACAGCCACAACCCCCCAGATAACAGGAGTACTCACTGACCCGGCGTCTCACACACAGCCACAACCCCCCAGATAACAGGAGTACTCACTGACCCGGCGTCTCACACACAGCAGCAACAACCCCCCAGATAACAGGAGTACTCACTGACCCGGCGTCTCACACACACAGCCACAACCCCCCAGATAACAGGAGTACTCACTGACCCGGCGTCTCACACACACAGCAGCCACAACCCCCCAGATAACAGGAGTACTCACTGACCCGGCGTCTCACACACAGCAGCCACAACCCCCCAGATAACAGGAGTACTCACTGACCCGGCGTCTCACACACAGCCACAACCCCCCAGATAACAGGAGTACTCACTGACCCGGCGTCTCACACACACAGCCACAACCCCCCAGATAACAGGAGTACTCACTGACCCGGCGTCTCACACACAGCAGCCACAACCCCCCAGATAACAGGAGTTCTCACTGACCCGGCGTCTCACACACAGCCACAACCCCCCAGATAACAGGAGTTCTCACTGACCCGGCGTCTCACACACACAGCCACAACCCCCCAGATAACAGGAGTACTCACTGACCCGGCGTCTCACACACACAGCCACAACCCCCCAGATAACAGGAGATCTCACTGACCCGGCGTCTCACACACACAGCCACAACCCCCCAGATAACAGGAGTACTCACTGACCCGGCGTCTCACACACACAGCAGCCACAACCCCCCAGATAACAGGAGTACTCACTGACCCGGCGTCTCACACACACAGCCACAACCCCCCAGATAACAGGAGTACTCACTGACCCGGCGTCTCACACACAGCCACAACCCCCCAGATAACAGGAGTACTCACTGACCCGGCGTCTCACACACACAGCCACAACCCCCCAGATAACAGGAGTACTCACTGACCCGGCGTCTCACACACACAGCCACAACCCCCCAGATAACAGGAGTACTCACTGACCCGGCGTCTCACACACACAGCCACAACCCCCCAGATAACAGGAGATCTCACTGACCCGGCGTCTCACACACAGCAGCCACAACCCCCCAGATAACAGGAGATCTCACTGACCCGGCGTCTCACACACACAGCCACAACCCCCCAGATAACAGGAGTACTCACTGACCCGGCGTCTCACACACAGCAGCCACAACCCCCCAGATAACAGGAGTACTCCCTGACCCGGCGTCTCATACACAGCAGCCACAACCCCCCAGATAACAGGAGATCTCACTGACCCGGCGTCTCACACACACAGCCACAACCCCCCAGATAACAGGAGTACTCACTGACCCGGCGTCTCACACACAGCAGCCACAACCCCCCAGATAACAGAAGTACTCACTGACCCGGCGTCTCACACACAGCCACAACCCCCCAGATAACAGGAGTACTCACTGACCCGGCGTCTCACACACACAGCCACAACCCCCCAGATAACAGGAGTACTCACTGACCCGGCGTCTCACACACACAGCCACAACCCCCCAGATAACAGGAGTACTCACTGACCCGGCGTCTCACACACACAGCAGCCACAACCCCCCAGATAACAGGAGTACTCACTGACCCGGCGTCTCACACACACAGCCACAACCCCCCAGATAACAGGAGTACTCACTGACCCGGCGTCTCACACACAGCCACAACCCCCCAGATAACAGGAGTACTCACTGACCCGGCGTCTCACACACAGCAGCCACAACCCCCCAGATAACAGGAGTACTCACTGACCCGGCGTCTCACACACACAGCCACAACCCCCCAGATAACAGGAGTACTCACTGACCCGGCGTCACACACACAGCCACAACCCCCCAGATAACAGGAGTACTCACTGACCCGGCGTCTCACACACAGCCACAACCCCCCAGATAACAGGAGTACTCACTGACCCGGCGTCTCACACACACAGCCACAACCCCCCAGATAACAGGAGTACTCACTGACCCGGCGTCTCACACACACACACAGCTACAACCCCCCAGATAACAGGAGTACTCACTGACCCGGCGTCTCACACACACAGCTACAACCCCCCAGATAACAGGAGTACTCACTGACCCGGCGTCTCACACACAGCAGCCACAACCCCCCAGATAACAGGAGTACTCACTGACCCGGCGTCTCACACACACAGCCACAACCCCCCAGATAACAGGAGTACTCACTGACCCGGCGTCTCACACACAGCAGCCACAACCCCCCAGATAACAGGAGTACTCACTGACCCGGCGTCTCACACACACAGCCACAACCCCCCAGATAACAGGAGATCTCACTGACCCGGCGTCTCACACACACAGCCACAACCCCCCAGATAACAGGAGTACTCACTGACCCGGCGTCTCACACACACAGCCACAACCCCCCAGATAACAGGAGTACTCACTGACCCGGCGTCTCACACACAGCCACAACCCCCCAGATAACAGGAGTACTCACTGACCCGGCGTCTCACACACAGCAGCCACAACCCCCCAGATAACAGGAGTACTCACTGACCCGGCGTCTCACACACAGCAGCCACAACCCCCCAGATAACAGGAGTACTCACTGACCCGGCGTCTCACACACAGCCACAACCCCCCAGATAACAGGAGTACTCACTGACCCGGCGTCTCACACACACAGCCACAACCCCCCAGATAACAGGAGTACTCACTGACCCGGCGTCTCACACACAGCAGCCACAACCCCCCAGATAACAGGAGTACTCACTGACCCGGCGTCTCACACACACAGCCACAACCCCCCAGATAACAGGAGTACTCACTGACCCGGCGTCTCACACTCAGCCACATCCCCCCAGATAACAGGAGTACTCACTGACCCGGCGTCTCACACACACAGCCACAACCCCCCAGATAACAGGAGTACTCACTGACCCAGCGTCTCACACACAGCAGCCACAACCCCCCAGATAACAGGAGTATTCACTGACCCGGCGTCTCACACACACAGCCACAACCCCCCAGATAACAGGAGTACTCACTGACCCGGCGTCTCACACACAGCCACATCCCCCCAGATAACAGGAGTACTCACTGACCCGGCGTCTCACACACAGCAGCCACAACCCCCCAGATAACAGGAGTACTCACTGACCCGGCGTCTCACACACACAGCCACAACCCCCCAGATAACAGGAGTACTCACTGACCCGGCGTCTCACACACAGCAGCCACAACCCCCCAGATAACAGGAGTACTCACTGACCCGGCGTCTCACACACAGCCACAACCCCCCAGATAACAGGAGTACTCACTGACCCGGCGTCTCACACACAGCCACAACCCCCCAGATAACAGGAGATCTCACTGACCCGGCGTCTCACACACAGCCACATCCCCCCAGATAACAGGAGTACTCACTGACCCGGCGTCTCACACACAGCCACAACCCCCCAGATAACAGGAGTACTCACTGACCCGGCGTCTCACACACACAGCCACAACCCCCCAGATAACAGGAGTACTCACTGACCCGGCGTCTCACACACACAGCCACATCCCCCCAGATAACAGGAGTACTCACTGACCCGGCGTCTCACACACACAGCCACAACCCCCCAGATAACAGGAGTACTCACTGACCCGGCGTCTCACACACAGCCACAACCCCCCAGATAACAGGAGTACTCACTGACCCGGCGTCTCACACACAGCCACAACCCCCCAGATAACAGGAGTTCTCACTGACCCGGCGTCACACACACACAGCCACAACCCCCCAGATAACAGGAGTACTCACTGACCCGGCGTCTCACACACAGCAGCCACAACCCCCCAGATAACAGGAGTACTCACTGACCCGGCGTCTCACACACACAGCCACATCCCCCCAGATAACAGGAGTACTCACTGACCCGGCGTCTCACACACAGCCACAACCCCCCAGATAACAGGAGTACTCACTGACCCGGCGTCTCACACACAGCAGCCACAACCCCCCAGATAACAGGAGTACTCACTGACCCGGCGTCTCACACACAGCAGCCACAACCCCCCAGATAACAGGAGTACTCACTGACCCGGCGTCTCACACACAGCAGCCACAACCCCCCAGATAACAGGAGTACTCACTGACCCGGCGTCTCACACACAGCCACAACCCCCCAGATAACAGGAGTACTCACTGACCCAGCGTCTCACACACAGCAGCCACAACCCCCCAGATAACAGGAGTACTCACTGACCCGGCGTCTCACACACACAGCCACAACCCCCCAGATAACAGGAGTACTCACTGACCCGGCGTCTCACACACACAGCCACAACCCCCCAGATAACAGGAGTACTCACTGACCCGGCGTCTCACACACAGCAGCCACAACCCCCCAGATAACAGGAGTACTCACTGACCCGGCGTCTCACACACAGCCACAACCACCCAGATAACAGGAGATCTCACTGACCCGGCGTCTCACACACAGCCACAACCCCCCAGATAACAGGAGTACTCACTGACCCGGCGTCTCACACACAGCAGCCACAACCCCCCAGATAACAGGAGTACTCACTGACCCGGCGTCTCACACACAGCAGCCACAACCCCCCAGATAACAGGAGTACTCACTGACCCGGCGTCTCACACACACAGCCACAACCCCCCAGATAACAGGAGTACTCACTGACCCGGCGTCTCACACACAGCCACAACCCCCCAGATAACAGGAGTACTCACTGACCCGGCGTCTCACACACACAGCCACAACCCCCCAGATAACAGGAGTACTCACTGACCCGGCGTCTCACACACAGCAGCCACAACCCCCCAGATAACAGGAGATCTCACTGACCCGGCGTCTCACACACAGCAGCCACAACCCCCCAGATAACAGGAGTACTCACTGACCCGGCGTCTCACACACACAGCCACATCCCCCCAGATAACAGGAGTACTCACTGACCCGGCGTCTCACACACACAGCAGCCACAACCCCCCAGATAACAGGAGTACTCACTGACCCGGCGTCTCACACACAGCCACAACCCCCCAGATAACAGGAGTACTCACTGACCCGGCGTCTCACACACAGCAGCCACAACCCCCCAGATAACAGGAGTACTCACTGACCCGGCGTCTCACACACAGCAGCCACAACCCCCCAGATAACAGGAGTACTCACTGATCCGGCGTCTCACACACACAGCCACAACCCCCCAGATAACAGGAGTACTCACTGACCCGGCGTCTCACACACAGCCACAACCCCCCAGATAACAGGAGTACTCACTGACCCGGTGTCTCACACACACAGCCACAACCCCCCAGATAACAGGAGTACTCACTGACCCGGCGTCTCACACACACAGCCACAACCCCCCAGATAACAGGAGTACTCACTGACCCGGCGTCTCACACACACAGCCACAACCCCCCAGATAACAGGAGTACTCACTGACCCGGCGTCTCACACACAGCCACAACCCCCCAGATAACAGGAGTACTCACTGACCCGGCGTCTCACACACAGCCACAACCCCCCAGATAACAGGAGTACTCACTGACCCGGCGTCTCACACACAGCAGCCACAACCCCCCAGATAACAGGAGTACTCACTGACCCGGCGTCTCACACACAGCAGCCACAACCCCCCAGATAACAGGAGTACTCACTGACCCGGCGTCTCACACACAGCAGCCACAACCCCCCAGATAACAGGAGATCTCACTGACCCGGCGTCTCACACACAGCCACAACCCCCCAGATAACAGGAGTACTCACTGACCCGGCGTCTCACACACAGCAGCCACAACCCCCCAGATAACACGAGTACTCACTGACCCGGCGTCTCACACACAGCCACAACCCCCCAGATAACAGGAGTACTCACTGACCCGGCGTCTCACACACAGCAGCCACAACCCCCCAGATAACACGAGTACTCACTGACCCGGCGTCTCACACACACAGCCACAACCCCCCAGATAACAGGAGTACTCACTGACCCGGCGTCTCACACACACAGCCACAACCCCCCAGATAACAGGAGTACTCACTGACCCGGCGTCTCACACACAGCAGCCACAACCCCCCAGATAACAGGAGATCTCACTGACCCGGCGTCTCACACACACAGCCACAACCCCCCAGATAACAGGAGTACTCACTGACCCGGCGTCTCACACACAGCAGCCACAACCCCCCAGATAACAGGAGTACTCACTGACCCGGCGTCTCACACACACAGCCACAACCCCCCAGATAACAGGAGATCTCACTGACCCGGCGTCTCACACACAGCCACAACCCCCCAGATAACAGGAGTACTCACTGACCCGGCGTCTCACACACAGCCACAACCCCCCAGATAACAGGAGTACTCACTGACCCGGCGTCTCACACACAGCAGCCACAACCCCCCAGATAACAGGAGTACTCACTGACCCGGCGTCTCACACACAGCAGCCACAACCCCCCAGATAACAGGAGATCTCACTGACCCGGCGTCTCACACACAGCCACAACCCCCCAGATAACAGGAGTACTCACTGACCCGGCGTCTCACACACAGCCACAACCCCCCAGATAACAGGAGTACTCACTGACCCGGCGTCTCACACACAGCAGCTACAACCCCCCAGATAACAGGAGAACTCACTGACCCGGCGTCTCACACACAGCCACAACCCCCCAGATAACAGGAGTACTCACTGACCCGGCGTCTCACACACAGCAGCTACAACCCCCCAGATAACAGGAGATCTCACTGACCCGGCGTCTCACACACAGCCACAACCCCCCAGATAACAGGAATACTCACTGACCCGGCGTCTCACACACACAGCCACAACCCCCCAGATAACAGGAGTACTCACTGACCCGGCGTCTCACACACAGCCACAACCCCCCAGATAACAGGAGTACTCACTGACCCGGCGTCTCACACACAGCAGCCACAACCCCCAGATAACAGGAGTACTCACTGACCCGGCGTCTCACACACACACACACAGCCACAACCCCCCAGATAACAGGAGTACTCACTGACCCGGCGTCTCACACACACAGCCACAACCCCCCAGATAACAGGAGTACTCACTGACCCGGCGTCTCACACACAGCAGCCACAACCCCCCAGATAACAGGAGTACTCACTGACCCGGCGTCTCACACACAGCAGCCACAACCCCCCAGATAACAGGAGTACTCACTGACCCGGCGTCTCACACACAGCAGCCACAACCCCCCAGATAACAGGAGTACTCACTGACCCGGCGTCTCACACACAGCAGCCACAACCCCCCAGATAACAGGAGATCTCACTGACCCGGCGTCTCACACACACAGCCACAACCCCCCAGATAACAGGAGTACTCACTGACCCGGCGTCTCACACACACAGCCACAACCCCCCAGATAACAGGAGTACTCACTGACCCGGCGTCTCACACACAGCCACAACCCCCCAGATAACAGGAGTACTCACTGACCCGGCGTCTCACACACAGCAGCCACAACCCCCAGATAACAGGAGTACTCACTGACCCGGCGTCTCACACACACACACACAGCCACAACCCCCCAGATAACAGGAGTTCTCACTGACCCGGCGTCTCACACACAGCCACAACCCCCCAGATAACAGGAGTACTCACTGACCCGGCGTCTCACACACACAGCCACAACCCCCCAGATAACAGGAGAACTCACTGACCCGGCGTCTCACACACACAGCCACAACGCCCCAGATAACAGGAGTACTCACTGACCCGGCGTCTCACACACAGCAGCCACAACCCCCCAGATAACACGAGTACTCACTGACCCGGCGTCTCACACACAGCCACAACCCCCCAGATAACAGGAGTACTCACTGACCCGGCGTCTCACACACAGCAGCCACAACCCCCCAGATAACACGAGTACTCACTGACCCGGCGTCTCACACACACAGCCACAACCCCCCAGATAACAGGAGTACTCACTGACCCGGCGTCTCACACACAGCCACAACCCCCCAGATAACAGGAGTACTCACTGACCCGGCGTCTCACACACAGCAGCCACAACCCCCCAGATAACAGGAGTACTCACTGACCCGGCGTCTCACACACACAGCCACAACCCCCCAGATAACAGGAGATCTCACTGACCCGGCGTCTCACACACACAGCCACAACCCCCCAGATAACAGGAGTACTCACTGACCCGGCGTCTCACACACACAGCCACAACCCCCCAGATAACAGGAGTACTCACTGACCCGGCGTCTCACACACAGCAGCCACAACCCCCCAGATAACAGGAGATCTCACTGACCCGGCGTCTCACACACAGCAGCCACAACCCCCCAGATAACAGGAGTACTCACTGACCCGGCGTCTCACACACAGCAGCCACAACCCCCCAGATAACAGGAGTACTCACTGACCCGGCGTCTCACACACACAGCCACAACCCCCCAGATAACAGGAGATCTCACTGACCCGGCGTCTCACACACAGCCACAACCCCCCAGATAACAGGAGTACTCACTGACCCGGCGTCTCACACACAGCCACAACCCCCCAGATAACAGGAGTACTCACTGACCCGGCGTCTCACACACAGCAGCCACAACCCCCCAGATAACAGGAGTACTCACTGACCCGGCGTCTCACACACACAGCCACAACCCCGCAGATAACAGGAGTACTCACTGACCCGGCGTCTCACACACACAGCCACAACCCCCCAGATAACAGGAGATCTCACTGACCCGGCGTCTCACACACAGCAGCCACAACCCCCCAGATAACAGGAGATCTCACTGACCCGGCGTCTCACACACAGCCACAACCCCCCAGATAACAGGAGTACTCACTGACCCGGCGTCTCACACACAGCCACAACCCCCCAGATAACAGGAGTACTCACTGACCCGGCGTCTCACACACAGCAGCTACAACCCCCCAGATAACAGGAGAACTCACTGACCCGGCGTCTCACACACAGCCACAACCCCCCAGATAACAGGAGTACTCACTGACCCGGCGTCTCACACACAGCAGCTACAACCCCCCAGATAACAGGAGATCTCACTGACCCGGCGTCTCACACACAGCCACAACCCCCCAGATAACAGGAATACTCACTGACCCGGCGTCTCACACACACAGCCACAACCCCCCAGATAACAGGAGTACTCACTGACCCGGCGTCTCACACACAGCCACAACCCCCCAGATAACAGGAGTACTCACTGACCCGGCGTCTCACACACAGCAGCCACAACCCCCAGATAACAGGAGTACTCACTGACCCGGCGTCTCACACACACACACACAGCCACAACCCCCCAGATAACAGGAGTACTCACTGACCCGGCGTCTCACACACACAGCCACAACCCCCCAGATAACAGGAGTACTCACTGACCCGGCGTCTCACACACAGCAGCCACAACCCCCCAGATAACAGGAGTACTCACTGACCCGGCGTCTCACACACACAGCCACAACCCCCCAGATAACAGGAGTACTCACTGACCCGGCGTCTCACACACACACAGCCACAACCCCCCAGATAACAGGAGATCTCACTGACCCGGCGTCTCACACACAGCAGCCACAACCCCCCAGATAACAGGAGTACTCACTGACCCGGCGTCTCACACACAGCAGCCACAACCCCCCAGATAACAGGAGTACTCACTGACCCGGCGTCTCACACACACAGCCACAACCCCCAGATAACAGGAGTACTCACTGACCCGGCGTCTCACACACACACAGCCACAACCCCCCAGATAACAGGAGATCTCACTGACCCGGCGTCTCACACACAGCCACAACCCCCCAGATAACAGGAGTACTCACTGACCCGGCGTCTCACACACAGCAGCCACAACCCCCCAGATAACAGGAGTACTCACTGACCCGGCGTCTCACACACACAGCCACAACCCCCCAGATAACAGGAGTACTCACTGACCCGGCGTCTCACACACACACAGCCACAACCCCCCAGATAACAGGAGTACTCACTGACCCGGCGTCTCACACACACAGCCACAACCCCCCAGATAACAGGAGTACTCACTGACCCGGCGTCTCACACACACAGCCACAACCCCCCCCAGACCCCATAACAGGAGTACTCACTGACCCGGCGTCTCACACACACAGCCACAACCCCCC
Organism: Ascaphus truei; assembly: GCF_040206685.1. Lineage (NCBI taxonomy): Eukaryota > Metazoa > Chordata > Amphibia > Anura > Ascaphidae > Ascaphus > Ascaphus truei. The sequence continues at coordinate 6,521 of NW_027456778.1, read as the reverse complement.
AGATAACAGGAGTACTCACTGACCCGGCGTCTCACACACACAGCCACAACCCCCCAGATAACAGGAGATCTCACTGACCCGGCGTCTCACACACACAGCCACAACCCCCCAGATAACAGGAGTACTCACTGACCCGGCGTCTCACACACACAGCCACATCCCCCCAGATAACAGGAGTACTCACTGACCCGGCGTCTCACACACACAGCCACATCCCCCCAGATAACAGGAGTACTCACTGACCCGGCGTCTCACACACAGCCACAACCCCCCAGATAACAGGAGATCTCACTGACCCGGCGTCTCACACACAGCAGCCACAACCCCCCAGATAACAGGAGTACTCACTGACCCAGCGTCTCACACACAGCAGCCACAACCCCCCAGATAACAGGAGTACTCACTGACCCGGCGTCTCACACACAGCAGCCACAACCCCCCAGATAACAGGAGTACTCACTGACCCAGCGTCTCACACACAGCAGCCACAACCCCCCAGATAACAGGAGTACTCACTGACCCGGCGTCTCACACACAGCAGCCACAACCCCCCAGATAACAGGAGTACTCACTGACCCGGCGTCTCACACACACAGCCACAACCCCCCAGATAACAGGAGTACTCACTGACCCGGCGTCTCACACACAGCCACAACCCCCCAGATAACAGGAGTACTCACTGACCCGGCGTCTCACACACAGCAGCCACAACCCCCCAGATAACACGAGTACTCACTGACCCGGTGTCTCACACACACAGCCACAACCCCCCAGATAACAGGAGTACTCACTGACCCGGCGTCTCACACACAGCAGCCACAACCCCCCAGATAACAGGAGTACTCACTGACCCGGCGTCTCACACACAGCAGCCACAACCCCCCAGATAACAGGAGATCTCACTGACCCGGCGTCTCACACACAGCCACAACCCCCCAGATAACAGGAGTACTCACTGACCCGGCGTCTCACACACACAGCCACAACCCCCCAGATAACAGGAGTACTCACTGACCCGGCGTCTCACACAGCAGCCACAACCCCCCAGATAACAGGAGTTCTCACTGACCCGGCGTCTCACACACACAGCCACAACCCCCCAGATAACAGGAGTACTCACTGACCCGGCGTCTCACACACACAGCCACAACCCCCCCAGATAACAGGAGATCTCACTGACCCGGCGTCTCACACACAGCCACAACCCCCCAGATAACAGGAGTACTCACTGACCCGGAGTCTCACACACAGCCACAACCCCCCAGATAACAGGAGTACTCACTGACCCGGCGTCTCACACACACAGCCACAACCCCCCAGATAACAGGAGTACTCACTGACCCGGCGTCTCACACACACAGCCACAACCCCCCAGATAACAGGAGATCTCACTGACCCGGCGTCTCACACACACAGCCACAACCCCCCAGATAACAGGAGTACTCACTGACCCGGCGTCTCACACACAGCAGCCACAACCCCCCAGATAACAGGAGTACTCACTGACCCGGAGTCTCACACACAGCCACAACCCCCCAGATAACAGGAGTACTCACTGACCCGGCGTCTCACACACACAGCCACAACCCCCCAGATAACAGGAGATCTCACTGACCCGGCGTCTCACACACACAGCCACAACCCCCCAGATAACAGGAATACTCACTGACCCGGCGTCTCACACACAGCCACAACCCCCCAGATAACAGGAGATCTCACTGACCCGGCGTCTCACACACACAGCCACAACCCCCCAGATAACAGGAGTACTCACTGACCCGGCGTCTCACACACAGCAGCCACAACCCCCCAGATAACAGGAGTACTCACTGACCCGGCGTCTCACACACAGCAGCCACAACCCCCCAGATAACAGGAGTACTCACTGACCCGGCGTCTCACACACAGCCACAACCCCCCAGATAACAGGAGTACTCACTGACCCGGCGTCTCACACACACAGCCACAACCCCCCAGATAACAGGAGTTCTCACTGACCCGGCGTCTCACACACAGCCACAACCCCCCAGATAACAGGAGTACTCACTGACCCGGCGTCTCACACACAGCCACAACCCCCCAGATAACAGGAGTACTCACTGACCCGGCGTCTCACACACAGCCACAACCCCCCAGATAACAGGAGTACTCACTGACCCGGCGTCTCACACACAGCCACAACCCCCCAGATAACAGGAGTACTCACTGACCCGGCGTCTCACACACACAGCCACAACCCCCCAGATAACAGGAGTACTCACTGACCCGGCGTCTCACACACAGCAGCCACAACCCCCCAGATAACAGGAGTACTCACTGACCCGGCGTCTCACACACAGCCACAACCCCCCAGATAACAGGAGTACTCACTGACCCAGCGTCTCACACACACAGCCACAACCCCCCAGATAACAGGAGTACTCACTGACCCGGCGTCTCACACACAGCAGCCACAACCCCCCAGATAACAGGAGTACTCACTGACCCGGCGTCTCACACACAGCCACAACCCCCCAGATAACAGGAGTACTCACTGACCCGGCGTCTCACACACAGCCACAACCCCCCAGATAACAGGAGTTCTCACTGACCCGGCGTCTCTCACACACAGCCACAACCCCCCAGATAACAGGAGTACTCACTGACCCGGCGTCTCACACACACAGCCACAACCCCCCAGATAACAGGAGTACTCACTGACCCGGCGTCTCACACACAGCCACAACCCCCCAGATAACAGGAGTACTCACTGACCCGGCGTCTCACACACAGCCACAACCCCCCAGATAACAGGAGTACTCACTGACCCGGCGTCTCACACACAGCCACAACCCCCCAGATAACAGGAGTACTCACTGACCCGGCGTCTCACACACACAGCCACAACCCCCCAGATAACAGGAGATCTCACTGACCCGGCGTCTCACACACAGCCACAACCCCCCAGATAACAGGAGATCTCACTGACCCGGCGTCTCACACACAGCCACAACCCCCCAGATAACAGGAGTACTCACTGACCCGGCGTCTCACACACACAGCCACAACCCCCCAGATAACAGGAGTACTCACTGACCCGGCGTCTCACACACACAGCCACAACCCCCCAGATAACAGGAGTACTCACTGACCCGGCGTCTCACACACACAGCCACAACCCCCCAGATAACAGGAGTACTCACTGACCCGGCGTCTCACACACAGCAGCCACAACCCCCCAGATAACAGGAGTACTCACTGACCCGGCGTCTCACACACACAGCCACAACCCCCCAGATAACAGGAGTACTCACTGACCCGGCGTCTCACACACAGCAGCCACAACCCCCCAGATAACAGGAGTACTCACTGACCCGGCGTCTCACACACACAGCCACAACCCCCCAGATAACAGGAGATCTCACTGACCCGGCGTCTCACACACAGCCACAACCCCCCAGATAACAGGAATACTCACTGACCCGGCGTCTCACACACACAGCCACAACCCCCCAGATAACAGGAGTACTCACTGACCCGGCGTCTCACACACAGCCACAACCCCCCAGATAACAGGAGTACTCCCTGACCCGGCGTCTCACACACACAGCCACAACCCCCCAGATAACAGGAGTACTCACTGACCCGGCGTCTCACACACAGCCACAACCCCCCAGATAACAGGAGTACTCACTGACCCGGCGTCTCACACACAGACACAACCCCCCAGATAACAGGAGTACTCACTGACCCGGCGTCTCACACACACAGCCACAACCCCCCAGATAACAGGAGTACTCACTGACCCGGCGTCTCACACACACAGCCACAACCCCCCAGATAACAGGAGTTCTCACTGACCCGGCGTCTCACACACAGCCACAACCCCCCAGATAACAGGAGTACTCACTGACCCGGCGTCTCACACACAGACACAACCCCCCAGATAACAGGAGTACTCACTGACCCGGCGTCTCACACACACAGCCACAACCCCCCAGATAACAGGAGTACTCACTGACCCGGCGTCTCACACACAGCAGCCACAACCCCCCAGATAACAGGAGTACTCACTGACCCGGCGTCTCACACACAGCAGCCACAACCCCCCAGATAACAGGAGTACTCACTGACCCGGCGTCTCACACACAGCAGCCACAACCCCCCAGATAACAGGAGTACTCACTGACCCGGCGTCTCACACACAGCCACAACCCCCCAGATAACAGGAGTACTCACTGACCCGGCGTCTCACACACACAGCCACAACCCCCCAGATAACAGGAGTACTCACTGACCCGGCGTCTCACACACAGCCACAACCCCCCAGATAACAGGAGATCTCACTGACCCGGCGTCTCACACACACAGCCACAACCCCCCAGATAACAGGAGTACTCACTGACCCGGCGTCTCACACACACAGCCACAACCCCCCAGATAACAGGAATACTCACTGACCCGGCGTCTCACACACACAGCCACAACCCCCCAGATAACAGGAGTACTCACTGACCCGGCGTCTCACACACACAGCCACAACCCCCCAGATAACAGGAGTACTCACTGACCCGGCGTCTCACACACAGCAGCCACAACCCCCCAGATAACAGGAGTACTCACTGACCCGGCGTCTCACACACAGCCACAACCCCCCAGATAACAGGAGTACTCACTGACCCGGCGTCTCACACACACAGCCACAACCCCCCAGATAACAGGAGTACTCACTGACCCGGCGTCTCACACACACAGCCACAACCCCCCAGATAACAGGAGTACTCACTGACCCGGCGTCTCACACACAGCCACAACCCCCCAGATAACAGGAGTACTCACTGACCCGGCGTCTCACACACACAGCCACAACCCCCCAGATAACAGGAATACTCACTGACCCGGCGTCTCACACACACAGCCACAACCCCCCAGATAACAGGAGTACTCACTGACCCGGCGTCTCACACACAGCAGCCACAACCCCCCAGATAACAGGAGTACTCACTGACCCGGCGTCTCACACACAGCCACAACCCCCCAGATAACAGGAGTACTCACTGACCCGGCGTCTCACACACAGCCACAACCCCCCAGATAACAGGAGTACTCACTGACCCGGCGTCTCACACACACAGCCACAACCCCCCAGATAACAGGAGATCTCACTGACCCGGCGTCTCACACACACAGCCACAACCCCCCAGATAACAGGAGATCTCACTGACCCGGCGTCTCACACACACAGCCACAACCCCCCAGATAACAGGAGTACTCACTGACCCGGCGTCTCACACACACAGCCACAACCCCCCAGATAACAGGAGTACTCACTGACCCGGCGTCTCACACACAGCCACAACCCCCCAGATAACAGGAGTACTCACTGACCCGGCGTCTCACACACAGCAGCCACAACCCCCCAGATAACAGGAGTACTCACTGACCCGGCGTCTCACACACACAGCCACAACCCCCCAGATAACAGGAATACTCACTGACCCGGCGTCTCTCACACACAGCCACAACCCCCCAGATAACAGGAGTACTCACTGACCCGGCGTCTCACACACACAGCCACAACCCCCCAGATAACAGGAATACTCACTGACCCGGCGTCTCACACACACAGCCACAACCCCCCAGATAACAGGAGTACTCACTGACCCGGCGTCTCACACACACAGCCACAACCCCCCAGATAACAGGAGTACTCACTGACCCGGCGTCTCACACACACAGCCACAACCCCCCAGATAACAGGAGTACTCACTGACCCGGCGTCTCACACACAGCCACAACCCCCCAGATAACAGGAATACTCACTGACCCGGCGTCTCACACACAGCAGCCACAACCCCCCAGATAACAGGAGTACTCACTGACCCGGCGTCTCACACACAGCAGCCACAACCCCCCAGATAACAGGAGTACTCACTGACCCGGCGTCTCTCACACACACAGCAGCCACAACCCCCCAGATAACAGGAGTACTCACTGACCCGGCGTCTCACACACAGCAGCCACAACCCCCCAGATAACAGGAGTACTCACTGACCCGGCGTCTCTCACACACACAGCAGCCACAACCCCCCAGATAACAGGAGTACTCACTGACCCGGCGTCTCACACACAGCCACAACCCCCCAGATAACAGGAGTACTCACTGACCCGGCGTCTCACACACACAGCCACAACCCCCCAGATAACAGGAGTACTCACTGACCCGGCGTCTCACACACAGCAGCCACAACCCCCCAGATAACAGGAGATCTCACTGACCCGGCGTCTCACACACAGCCACAACCCCCCAGATAACAGGAGTACTCACTGACCCGGCGTCTCACACACACAGCCACAACCCCCCAGATAACAGGAGTACTCACTGACCCGGCGTCTCACACACACAGCCACAACCCCCCAGATAACAGGAGTACTCACTGACCCGGCGTCTCACACACACAGCCACAACCCCCCAGATAACAGGAGATCTCACTGACCCGGCGTCTCACACACACAGCCACAACCCCCCAGATAACAGGAGT